>NW_028256140.1:0-30150 GCF_971803275.1 Cyanistes caeruleus | reverse complement strand
CATTTCCCACCTGTGCAGCAGGATCCTGCGCAGACACGCCGTCACCAGGTTGGCAGCCAGGGGACAGTTGTCCCTCCTGACGGCCTCCAGCCCCTTGCAGTCCAGCCGGGGCTCGGCGCCGCCGGCGAAGCAGAGCCCGGCGTAGCGCTTCTTGCTGATCAGCAGGTAGGGCAGGTACACCTGGCCAGGTGTGACAGCGTCACCCCCCGCCCTCAATCCCATTCCGCCTTTGCCCTGCTTCTTTCGACTTTTTATTCCCAATTTTTACCCTTTTTTTACATTTTTTTCCCCATTTTTTAGCCATTTTTTCACGTTTTTTAAAGGGTTTTTTTTCCCCATTTTATCCCTATTTTTTAGCAATTTTTTCCTAATTTTTCCCCATTTTTGCCCCCAATTTTTCAGCTTTTTATTCCCATTTTTTCACCATTTTTCCCATTTTTTCCCTCTTTTTTAGCAATTTTTTCCTAATTTTTCCCCATTTTTGCCCCCATTTTTTCAGCTTTTTATTCCCAATTTTTAGCCATTTTTCCCTATTTTTTAGCAATTTTTTCTTAAATTTTTTCTCATTTTTTCCCCATTTTTCCCACTTTTTTTAGTCCTTTTTTCCCATTTTTTAAGATGTTTGCCCTATTTTTTAGCAATTTTTTCCTAATTTTTCCCCATTTTTGCCCCCATTTTTTTCAGCTTTTTATTCCCATTTTTTAGCCATTTTTTCCCTATTTTTCCCCTATTTTTTAGCAGTTTTTTCTTAAATTTTTCTCCATTTTTCCCCATTTTTCCCACTTTTTTTAGTTTTTCCCATTTTTTTAAGATTTTTGCCCTATTTTTTAGCAATTTTTTCCTAATTATTCCCTATTTTTGCCCCCATTTTTTCAGCTTTTTATTCCCATTTTTTAGCCATTTTTCCCATTTTTTCCCTCTTTTTTAGCAATTTTTTCTTAAATTTTTCTCCATTTTTCCCCATTTTTCATACTTTTTTTAGTTTTTCCCATTTTTTTAAGATTTTTGCCCTATTTTTTAGCAATTTTTTCCTAATTTTTCCCCATTTTTGCCCCCATTTTTTCAGCTTTTTATTCCCATTTTTTAGCCATTTTTTCCCTATTTTTTCCCTATTTTTTTAGCAATTTTTTCTTAATTTTTTTCGCAATTTTTCCCCATTTTTCCCACTTTTTTTAGTCCTTTTTTCCCATTTTTTTAAGATTTTTGCCCTATTTTTTAGCAATTTTTTCCTAATTTTTCCCCATTTTTGCCCCCAACTTTTTCAGCTTTTTATTCCCATTTTTTAGCCATTTTTCCCTATTTTTTAGCAATTTTTTCTTAATTTTTTTCTCAATTTTCCCCCATTTTTCCCACTTTTTTTAGTTTTTCCCATTTTTTTAAGATTTTTGCCCTATTTTTTAGCAATTTTTCCCCGCTTTCTCTTAATTTTTTCCCCATTTTCCCCCATTTCTCCTATTTTTTAGCAAGCTTTTCCTATTTTTTAGCCATTTTTAGCTTTTTTACCCATTTTTCCCCTATTTTTTAGCCATTTTTTCCCAAATTTTTCCATTTTTTAGCCTTTTTCCTATTTTTCCCTCTATTTTTTAACCATTTATTAGCATTTTTTCCCCAATTTCTCTCAATTTTTTTGTCATTTTTCCCACTTTTTAACCTTTTTCTCTTATTTTTCTCCCATTTTTCCCGTATTTTTTAGCCATTTTTTCCCAAATTTTTTTCCCTTTTTTTTAACAAGCTTTTCCTATTTTTTCCTCTTTTTTAAGTCATTTTTTCCCATTTTTTTCCTCTTTTTTTCCCATTTTCCCCCATTTTTTAGCTTATTTTTTTCCCATTTTTTTCCCCATTTTCCACCCATTTTTGACCTTTTTTTGTCTCTATTTCCCCCCAAAAAACCCCAAATTCCCCCCCCCAAAAATTTTGGTTCCCCCCAAATTTTGGGCCCCTCCCCCCACCCCTATTTTGGCTCCTCCCCCCAATTTTTGACCCCACCCCCAATTTTGGGCCCCTCCCCCCAATTTTGGCTCCCCCCACCCCAATTTTGGGACCCCTCCCCCCCAAATTTTGGCCCCTCCCCCCAAATTTTGGGCCCCTCTTCCCCAAATTTTGGCCCCTCCCCCCAATTTTGGCCCCTCCCCACCCCAATTTCGGCCCCTCCCCCCCATATTTTGGCCCCTCCCCCCCATATTTTGGCCCCTCCCCCCCCCCGTTTTTGGCCCCTCCCCCCCCTGTTTTGGCCCCACCTTCTCGAACTCCAGCCGGATGGGGGAGGGGAAGTGGCCGGACACCCAGGTGGCCACTTCGCGTCCCAGCGCGGCCGCCTCGGCCACCGAGGCCACGCCCAGGCGGCACATCACCGAGTCTGTGTCCCCGTACACCACCTGGGGACCCCAAAATCCCATTAAAACACCCCAAAACTCCCCCCAGGTGACATCACCGAGTCCGTGTCCCCGTACACCACCTGGGGACCCCAAAAAACCCCAAAAACCACCCCAAAAACCTCACTGAAATACCCCAAAATCTCATTGAAATACCCCAAAATCTCATTAAAATACCCCAAATCTCATTAAAATACCCCAAAACCTCATTGAAATACCCCAAAACTCCCCCCAGGTGACGTCACCGCATCCGTGTCCCCGTGCAACACCTGGGGACCCCAAATTCGGCATCAGGACCCCAAAAAACCCCAAAAACCACCCCAAAAACCCCAAAAACCTCACTGAAATACCCCAAAATCTCATTAAAATACCCCAAAACTGCACTGAAATACCCCAAAATCTCATTGAAGTACCCCAAAAATCCCCCCAGGTACAGCCCAGGTGACATCACTGAGTCCGTGTCGCCGTACACCACCTGGGGACCCCAAATTCAGGATTGGGGACCCCAAATTCGGCATCAGGACCCCAAAAAACCCCAAAAACCACCCCAAAAACCCCAAAAACCTCACTGAAATACCCCAAAATCTCATTAAAATACCCCAAAATCTCATTAAAATACCCCAAAATCTCATTAAAATACCCAAAATCTCATTGAAATACCCCAAAACTCCCCCCAGGTGACATCACCGAGTCCGTGTCCCCGTGCAACACCTGGGGACCCCAAAAATCACCCCAAAAACCTCATGGAAATACCCCAAAACTTCATTAAAATACCCAAAAATCCCATTAAAATACCCCAAACCTCATTAAAATACCCCAAATTCGGGATTGGGGACCCCAAAAACCCCAAAACTGCCCCAAAATCCCCATTAAAACTTCCCTGAGTGTCCCCAGGTGTCCCCAGGTGTGTTCCAGGTGTCCCCAGGTGTCCCCCAGGTGTCCCCAGGTGTCCCCAGGTGTCCCCAGGTGTGTCCCAGGTGTCCCCAGGTGTGTCCCAGGTGTCCCCAGGTGTCCCCAGGTGTCCCCAGGTGTGTCCCAGGTGTCCCCAGGTGTCCCCAGGTGTGTCCCAGGTGTCTCCAGGTGTATCCCAGGTGTCCCCAGGTGTGTCCCAGGTGTATTTCAGATGTCCCCAGGTGTCCCCAGGTGTCCCCAGGTGTGTCCCAGGTGTGTCCCAGGTGTCCCCAGGTGTCCCCAGGTGTCCCCAGGTGTCCCCAGGTGTCCCCAGGTGTATCCAGGTGTGTCACCTGCACATCCGGGTATTTGCTCTCCACCAGCTGCTTCGTTCTCTCGATCATCTGGCGCCCGAAGCCGGTCACGCTCTGCGGGGACACAGGTGAGCTCAGGTGTGCACAGGTGAGCTCAGGTGTGCACAGGTGAGCTCAGGTGTGCACAGGTGTGGTTCAGGTGAGCTCAGGTGTGCACAGGTGTGGTTCAGGTGAGCCCAGGTGTGGTTCAGGTGAGCCCAGGTGTGGTTCAGGTGTGGTTCAGGTGTGGTTCAGGTGTGCACAGGTGAGCTCAGGTGTGCACAGGTGAGGTTCAGGTGTGTACAGGTGAGTTCAGGTGAGCTCAGGTGAGCTCAGGTGTGCACAGGTGAGCTCAGGTGTGCACAGGTGAGCTCAGGTGTGTACAGGTGAGTTCAGGTGAGCCCAGGTGTGGTTCAGGTGAGCCCAGGTGTGGTTCAGGTGTGGTTCAGGTGTGGTTCAGGTGTGCACAGGTGAGCTCAGGTGTACACAGGTGTGGTTCAGGTGTGCACATGTGTGCACAGGTGAGGTTCAGGTGCATTTCACCTGTCCCCAGGTGTCCCCAGGTGTCCCCAGGTGTCCCCAGGTGTGTCCCAGGTGTCCCCAGGTGTGTCCCAGGTGTCCCCAGGTGTGTCAGTGTCTATCCCAGGTGTGTCTCACCTGTCCCCAGGTGTCCCCAGGTGTGTCTCACCTGTCCCCAGGTGTCCCCAGGTGTCCCAGGTGTGTCCCCAGGTGTCCCCAGGTGTGTCTCACCTGTCCCCAGGTGTGTTACCTGGGATATCTCCAGGCAGGGCAGTTTTCCCGCCTGTCCCCAGGTGTGTCCCTGTCCCCAGGTGTGTCCCCAGGTGTGTCCCCAGGTGTCCCCAGGTGTCCCCAGGTGTGTTACCTGGGATATCTCCAGGCAGGGCAGTTTTCCCGCCTGTCCCCAGGTGTCTCACCTGTCCCCAGGTGTCCCCAGGTGTCCCCAGGTGTGTCCCCAGGTGTCCCCAGGTGTGTCCCCAGGTGTCCCCAGGTGTCCCCAGGTGTGTTTACCTGGGATATCTCCAGGCAGGGCAGTTTTCCCGCCTGTCCCCAGGTGTGTCTCACCTGTCCCCAGGTGTCCCCAGGTGTGTCTCACCTGTCCCCAGGTGTATTTACCTGCGATATCTCCAGGCAGGGCAGTTTTCCCGCCTGCGCTCCGGTGTGTCCCAGGTGTGTCCCCAGGTGTCCCCAGGTGTGTCAGTGTCTATCCCAGGTGTGTCTCACCTGTCCCCAGGTGTGTCTCACCTGTCCCCAGGTGTGTTTACCTGCGATATCTCCAGGCAGGGCAGTTTTCCCGCCTGCGCTCTGGTGTGTCCCTGTCCCCAGGTGTGTCCCCAGGTGTCCCCAGGTGTGTCCCAGGTGTCCCCAGGTGTGTCAGTGTCTATCCCAGGTGTGTCTCACCTGTCCCCAGGTGTCCCCAGGTGTGTCTCACCTGTCCCCAGGTGTCCCCAGGTGTGTTACCTGCGATATCTCCAGGCAGGGCAGTTTTCCCGCCTGCGCTCCGGTGAATCCGTAGACGGAATTTGCGCTGACCTTGAGCGCGAGCTGCCGCCCGTCCAGCACCTGCCGCCGCTCGGGGTCCTGCTCCTGCGCCAGCGCCGCCTTCACCCTGCGGGGACGGCAGGTGAGCGCACCTGGGAACACCTGGGCACACCTGGGCACAGCTGGGAACAGCTGGGAACAGCTGGGATCCAAAATTCCCAAAATTCCCACAAAAATCCCCAAAATCCCCGCAAAAATCCGCACAGAAATCCCCAAAATCCTAACAAAAATCCCAGCTCGGGTCCTGCTCCTGCGCCAGCGCCGCCTTCACCCTGCGGGGACGGCAGGTGAGCTCACCTGGCCACACCTGGGCACACCTGGGCACAGCTGGGAACAGCTGGGAACAGCTGGGATCCAAAATTCCCAAAATTCCCACAAAAATCCCCAAAATCCCCGCAAAAATCCGCACAGAAATCCCCAAAATCCTAACAAAAATCCCAGCTCGGGTCCTGCTCCTGCGCCAGCGCCGCCTTCACCCTGCGGGGACGGCAGGTGAGTGCACCTGGGCACACCTGGGCACACCTGGGCACACCTGGGAACAGCTGGGAACAGCTGGGAACAGCTGGGATCCAAAATTCCCACAAAAATCCCAAAATCCCCGCAAAAACCCCAGCTCGGGGTCCTGCTCCTGCGCCAGCGCCGCCTTCACCCTGCGGGGACGGCAGGTGAGCGCACCTGGACACACCTGGGAACAGCTGGGAACAGCGGGGATCCAAAATTCCCACAAAAATCCCAAAATTCCAGCAAAAATCCGTACAGAAATCCCCAAAATCCCCAAAATCCTAACAAAAACCCCAGCTCGGGTCCTGCGCCAGCGCCGCCTTCACCCTGCGGGGACGGCAGGTGAGCTCACCTGGGCACACCTGGGCACAGCTGGGCACACCTGGGATCCAAAATTCCCGCAAAAATCCCCAAAATCCCCGCAAAAACCCCAGCTCGGGTCCTGCTCCTGCGCCAGCGCCGCCTTCACCCTGCGGGGACGGCAGGTGAGCGCACCTGGGAACAGCTGGGCACAGCTGGGAACACCTGGGAACAGCTGGGATCCAAAATTCCCACAAAAATCCCCAAAATCCCCGCAAAAATCCGCACAGAAATCCCCAAAATCCTAACAAAAATCCCAGCTCGGGTCCTGCTCCTGCGCCAGCGCCGCCTTCACCCTGCGGGGATGGCAGGTGAGCGCACCTGGGCACACCTGGGAACAGCTGGGAACAGCTGGGCACAGCTGGGATCCAAAATTCCCAAAATTCCCACAAAAATCCCCAAAATCCCCGCAAAAATCCCAGCTCAGGGTCCTGCTCCTGCGCCAGCGCCGCCTTCACCCTGCGGGGACGGCAGGTGAGCTCACCTGGGCACACCTGGGCACACCTGGGCACAGGTGGGAACAGCTGGGAACAGCTGGGATCCAAAATCCCCGCAAAAATCCCAAAAATCTGCATGGAAATCCCAGAAATTCACTCAAATCCCCCAGCTCGGGTCCTGCTCCTGCGCCAGCGCCGCCTTCACCCTGCGGGGACGGCAGGTGAGCTCACCTGGGAACAGCTGGGGACACCTGGGAACAGCTGGGAACAGCTGGGATCCAAAATTCCCACAAAAATCCCAAAATCCCCGCAAAAATCCCAGCTCGGGTCCTGCTCCTGCGCCAGCGCCGCCTTCACCCTGCGGGGACGGCAGGTGAGTGCACCTGGGCACACCTGGGCACACCTGGGCACACCTGGGATCCAAAATTCCCGCAAAAATCCCAAAATTCCAGCAAAAATCCGTACAGAAATCCCCAAAATCCCCAAAATCCTAACAGAAACCCCAGCTCGGGGTCCTGCTCCTGCTCCTGCACCGCCTTCACCCTGCGGGGACGGCAGGTGAGCGCACCTGGGCACACCTGGGCACACCTGGGAACAGCTGGGAACAGTTGGGAACAGCTGGGATCCAAAATTCCCACAAAAATCCCAAAATCCCCGCAAAAATCCCAAAATTCCCACAAAAATCCGCACAGAAAACCCCAAAATCCCTAAAAATTCACTCAAATCCCCCAGCTCAGTTCCTGCTCTGATCCCTGATCCTGATCCTGATCCCATCAATCCCGATATTCCTGATATTCCCAGAATTCCCGATGTTATTCCCGGAATTCCCGGTGTTATTCCCATAAATCCCACAATTCCCAGAATTCCCGGTGTTATTCCCGGTGTTATTCCCACCTGCTCCTGGCGGCCAGCAGCCCCCGCAGCACCCGGGGCAGGACCCCGCTCCCGATCCCATAAATCCCATAAATCCCACAATTCCCGGAATTCCCACAATTCCCGATGTTATTCCCGGTGTTATTCCCACCTGCTCCTGGCGGCCAGCAGCCCCCGCAGCACCCGGGGCAGGACCCCGCTCCGCACCCTCGGAGTCACGAAGAGCTGCCCCGTGGGCGTCCGGATGAAATCCTCGGGGCCCAGCCTGCGCCACGCACCAGGACCGACCAGTAAAAACCAGTTCGGACCAGTAAAAACCAGTACGGACCAGTAAAAACCAGTTCAGACCAGTAAAAACCAGTTCGGACCAGTAAAAACCAGTACAGACCGGTACGGACCAGTAAAAATCAGTACGGACCAGTAACAACCAGTTCAGACCAGTAAAAACCAGTACAGACCGGTACGGACCAGTAAAAACCAGTACGGACCAGTAAAAACCAGTTCAGACTGGTACGGACCAGTAAAAACCAGTTCAGACCAGTATAGACCAATATAGACCAGTATAAACCAGTGCAAACCAGCCCAAACCAGTTCCCCCAGTTCCCATTCCCAGTGCTCCCAGTAGCTCCCAGTGCCCCCAGTGCCCATTCCCTGTAGCTCCCAGTGCTCCCAGTGCTCCCAGTTCCCATTCCCAGTAGCTCCCAGTGCCCCCAGTGCTCCCAGTGCCCCCAGTGCCCATTCCCAGAGCCCCCAGTAGCTCCCAGTGCCCCCAGTTCCCATTCCCAGTGCCCCCAGTTCCCATTCCCAGTTCCCATTCCCAGTAGCTCCCAGTAGCTCCCAGTGCCCCCAGTTCCCATTCCCAGTGCCCCCAGTTCCCGTTCCCAGTAGCTCCCAGTAGCTCCCAGTGCTCCCAGTTCCCATTCCCAGTAGCTCCCAGTAGCTCCCAGTGCCCCCAGTTCCCGTTCCCAGTGCCCCCAGTTCCCATTCCCAGTGCTCCCAGTGCCCCCAGTGCCCATTCCCTGTAGCTCCCAGTGCCCCCAGTTCCCATTCCCAGTGCTCCCAGTTCCCATTCCCAGTGCTCCCAGTAGCTCCCAGTGCTCCCAGTTCCCATTCCCAGTGCTCCCAGTAGCTCCCAGTGCTCCCAGTTCCCATTCCCAGTGCTCCCAGTGCCCCCAGTGCCCCCAGTTCCCATTCCCAGTGCTCCCAGTTCCCATTCCCAGTGCCCCCAGTGCCCCCAGTTCCCATTCCCAGTGCTCCCAGTAGCTCCCAGTGCCCCCAGTTCCCATTCCCAGTGACCCCAGTGCCCCCAGTTCCCGTTCCCAGTAGCTCCCAGTGCCCCCAGTGCTCCCAGTGCCCCCAGTGCCCATTCCCAGTGCCCCCAGTTCCCGTTCCCAGTGCTCCCAGTAGCTCCCAGTGCCCCCAGTTCCCGTTCCCAGTAGTTCCCAGTGCCCCCAGTTCCCGTTCCCAGTGCTCCCAGTGCTCCCAGTTCCCATTCCCAGTGCTCCCAGTAGCTCCCAGTGCCCCCAGTAGCCCCCAGTGCCCACCCGAGGCGCTGGGCGGCGCCGGGGCCCAGCAGGGTGCTGTAGCAGAGGTTGTGGGCGATCATGATGGACGGGTACAGCGAGGAGAAATCCAGCGTGGCGATGGGAGCGTCGTAGTACCTGAGCAAGCAATTCCGGAACGTTCCGGAACCTTCCGGGGAACCCGCGGCGTGGGGGATGGGCAAGGGGATGGGGGGGGTTGGGGGTTTTTTGGGGGATCTTTTGGGATTTTTTTGGAATTTTTTTAAATTTTTTTGGGATTTTTGGGGGATTTTTTGGGGGATTTTTTTGGAATTTTTTTGGAATTTTTGGGGGATTTTTTGGGATTTTTGGGGGATTTTTTTGGATTTCTTGGGGATTTTTTGGGATTTTTTTGGGGATTTTTTTGGAATTTTTTTGGATTTTTTGGGGATTTTTTGGGATTTTTTTGGGATTTTTTGGGATTTTTTTTGGATTTTTTTTGATTTTTGGGGGATTTTTTGGGATTTTTTGGGGGATTTTTTTGGATTTTTTTTTGATTTTTTGGGGATTTTTTGGGATTTTTGGGGGATTTTTTTGGGATTTTTTTGGATTTTTTGGGATTTTTTGGGATTTTTTTGGATTTTTTGGGGATTTTTTGGGATGTTTTGGGGATTTTTTTGGGATTTTTTTGGGATTTTTTTGGAATTTTTTGGGATTTTTTGGGATTTTTTTTGGATTTTTTGGGGATTTTTTTGGATTTTTGGGGGATTTTTTGGGGATTTTTTGGGATTTTTTGGGGGATTTTTTTGGGATTTTTTGGGAATTTTTTTGGCATTTTTGGGGATTTTTTTGGGATTTTTTGGGATTTTTTTTGGATTTTTTGGGGATTTTTTTGGATTTTTGGGGGATTTTTTGGGGATTTTTTGGGATTTTTTGGGGGATTTTTTTGGGACTTTTTGGGAATTTTTTGGGCATTTTTGGGGATTTTTTTGGGATTTTTTGGGATTTTTTTTGGGATTTTTGAGGGGTTTTTTTGGGGGGATTTTTGGGGGATTTTTTTGGTTTTTTTCAGAGATTTTTTGGGGTTTTTCTCAAGGATTTTTTGGGGGTTTTTTGGATTTTTTGGGATTTTTTGGGGATTTTTTGGGGATTTTTTGGGATTTTTGAGGGGTTTTGTCAGGGATTTTTTTGGGATTTTTTTGGTTTTTTTCAGAGATTTTTTGGGGTTTTTTTTCAAGGATTTTTTGGGGGTTTTTTGGATTTTTTTTGGATTTTATGGGGTTTTTTAAGGGATTTTTTGGGGTTTTTTTGGTGTTTTTTTCAGGGATTTTTGGAATTTTGTTGGGGGATTTTTGGGGGTTTTTTCAGGGATTTTTGGAATTTTGTTGGGAGATTTTTGGGGGTTTTTTGGGGATTTTTTTCTGGGATTTTTTTGGATTTTTGGGGGATTTTTGGGGGTTTTTTTCAGGGATTTTTTTGGATTTCTTCAGGGGTTTTTTAAGGTTTTTTCAGGGTTTTTTCGAGATTTTTTTCAAGGATTTTTTGGGGTTTTTTTCAGGGTTTTTTTAGGTTTTTTTCCAGAATTTTTGGGGTCTTTTTGGGTTTTTTTCAGGGATTTTTGGAGGATTTTTTCAGGGATTTTTTTTTATTTTTTCCAGGTCTGTTCAGGGAGTTTTTCAGGGAAATTTGGGGAATTTTGGGGCTTTTTTTGTGCCCCCCACTCACCCCTTGATGGGCTCGATCACCGTGGCCCCCTCAAAATCCTCTCCCCCCTCCGACTTCACCACCGGCAGCAAAAAATCCTCCTGCATGGCCTGGCAGGGACAAAATTCACCCCAAAATGTCACAAATTCACCCCAAAAAAGCCAACCTCAAAACCCCAGAAAAATCCCATTTAAAAAAAAAAACCCCAAAATTCCCCCCAAAATTACCTCAACATCCTCTCCCAAAATCCCTAAAAAACTCCTTCCCAAAATTCCACCCCACAACAGCCCCAGGTGTCCCTAAGGTCCCCTCACCTGCAGCTCTGTCACCTCCAGACATTTTCTCCCCTCACGCCGGCCGCCATCTTGTCCCCTCACGTTTTCCCGCTCTTTTTCTCCCCTCACGTTTTCCCGCTCTTTTTCTCCCCTCACGTTTTCCCGCCCTTTTCTCCCCTCATAATTGCCACCATTCTGTCCCCTCAAGTTTTCCACCTTTCTCCCTTCACATTTCCCACCATTTTCCCCTCGTGTTTCTTGCTCTTTTCCCCTCAGGTTCCCTGCTCTTTTTCCCCTCACATTTTCTACCCTTTTCCCCTCAAAACTGCTGCCATTTCCCCCTCGCATTTCCCACCATTTTGTCCACTCACGAGTGCCGCCATTGTCTCCCCTCACATTTCCCACCCTTTTCCCCTCACATTTCTCTCCTTTTCCCCCTCACATTTCCCTCCTTTTTCTCCCCTCACATTTCCCTCCCTTTTCCCCTCAGATTTTCCTCCCTTTTCTCCTCTAACATTTCCCACCATCTTATCCCCTCATGTTTCCCTCCCCGTGTCCCCTCACAAGCGCTGCCGTTTTCTCCCCTCACGATTGCCACCATTTTATCCCCACATTTCCCACCCTTTTCCCCTCACATTTCCCTCCCTTTTCCCCTCACATTTCTCTCCCTTTTCCCCTCACATTTCTCTCCCTTTTCCCCTCACATTTCTCTCCCTTTTCCCCTCACATTTCCCACCCTTTTCCCCTCACATTTCTCTCCCTTCTCCCCTCACAATTCCCACCCTTTCCCCCTCACATTTCTCTCCCTTTTCCCCTCACATTTCTCTCCCTTTCCCCCTCACATTTCCACCATTTTCCTCTCATATTTCTCTCCCTTTTCCCCTCACATTTCTCTCCCTTTTCCCCTCACATTTCCCTCCCTTTTCCCCTCACATTTCTCTCCCTTTTCCCCTCACATTTCTCTCCCTTTTCCCCTCACATTTCTCTCCCTTTTCCCCTCACATTTCCCTCCCTTTTCCCCTCACATTTCTCTCCCTTTTCCCCTCACATTTCTCTCCCTTTTCCCCTCACATTTCCCTCCCTTTTCCCCTCACATTTCTCTCCCTTTTCCCCTCACATTTCTCTCCCTTTTCCCCTCACATTTCTCTCCCTTTTCCCCTCACATTTCCCTCCCTTTTCCCCTCACATTTCTCTCCCTTTTCCCCTCACATTTCTCTCCCTTTCCCCCTCACATTTCTCTCCTTTTCCCCTTCACATTTCCCTCCCTTTTCCCCTCACATTTCCCACCGTTTTCCCCTCACATTTCCACCGTTTTCCCCTCACATTTCTCTCCCTTTCCCCCTCACATTTCCACCGTTTTCTCCTCACATTTCTCTCCCTTTTCCCCTCACATTTCTCTCCCTTTTCCCTTCACATTTCCCACCCTTTTCCCTTCACATTTCCCACCCTTTTCCCCTCACATTTCTCTCCCTTTCCCCCTTACATTTCTCTCCCTTTTCCACTCACATTTCTCTCCCTTTCCCCCTCACATTTCCCACCCTTTCCCCCTCACATTTCCACCGTTTTCTCCTCACATTTCTTTCCCTTTCCCCCTCACATTTCTCTCCCTTTCCCCCTCACATTTCCCACCCTTTCCCCCTCACATTTCTCTCCCTTTTCCCCTCACATTTCCCACCCTTTTCCCCTCACATTTCTCTCCCTTTCCCCCTCACATTTCCACCGTTTTCCCCTCACATTTCTCCCTTTCCCCCTCACATTTCCACCGTTTTCCCCTCACATTTCTCTCCCTTTTCCCCTCACATTTCTCTCCCTTTTCCCCTCACATTTCCCACCCTTTTCCCCTCACATTTCTCTCACTTTCCCCCTCACATTTCTCTCCCTTTCCCCCTCACATTTCCCTCTCTTTTCCCCTCACATTTCCCTCCCTTCTCCCCTCACTTTTCCCTCCTTTTTCCCCTCACATTTCCCTCCTTTTTCTCCCCACATTTCCCACCATTTTCTCCCCTCACAAGCGCCACCATTTTGTCACAAGTGCCATCATTTTGTCCCCTCAGGTTTCCCGCTCTTTTCTTCCCTCATGTTTCCCACTCTTTTCTCCCCTCACGTTTCCCACCCTTTTCTCCCCTCATGATTGCCACCATTTTCTCCCCACATTTTCCACCCCTTTTATCCCCTCACGCCGGCCGCCATCTTGTCCCCTCACGTTTTCCCGCCCTTTTCTCCCCTCACGTTTTCCCGCCCTTTTCTCCCCTCACGAGCGCCGCCATTTTGTCCCCTCACATTTTCCACCATTTTGTCCCATTTCCCACTGTTTCATCCCCTCGTGTTTCCCTCCCCGTGTCCCCTCCGGCCGGGCCTCACCTGCCGCAGGAGCTGCGCCACCACCTTGACCTGCTGTCCCCGTGTGAGCAGGTAACTGAGGGGCACGGCCGTCACCCGCGCCATCTCCACCAGCGTCACCAGCGTCATCAGGCGCTCGAGCAGCCGCAGCGGCAGCACCGCGTCCTTCAGGCAGTACAGGGCCAGGCGGCGCCGCGTCTGCGCGTCCCCGTTCTGAGGGGACACGGGGACACCGGGGTGAGGGGACGGGGGGACACCTGGGGACACCGGGGTGAGGGGACAGGGGGACACCTGGGGACACCGGGGTGAGGGGACAGGGGGACACCTGGGGACATCAGGGTGAGGGGACAGGAGGACACCTGGGGACACCGGGGTGAGGGGACAGGGGGACACCTGGGGACATCAGGGTGAGGGGACAGGGGGACATTGGGGGGTGAGGGGACAGGGGGACACCTGGGGACATCAGGGTGAGGGGACAGGGGGACACCTGGGTGAGGGGATGTGGGGACACCTGGGGACACCTGGGGACACCTGGAATACCTGGGGACATGGACCCACCTTGGGGACATGGGGACACCTGGGGAAAGCTTTAGGGACACGGTGACACTCCCAGGTGACGTTTTGGGCCATTTTGGGGCCATTTTGGTTCCCACCTGTGACTGCAGCTGACCCAGGTGTCCCCAGGTGTCCCCCAGGTGACACAGGTGACCCAGGTGACACAGACTCACCTGCAGCTCGGTGATGATGCCGTGGGGGACACAGGTGACCCCAGGTGACCCCAGGTGACCCCAGGTGACCCAGGTGACCCAGGTGACCCAGGTGACACAGGTGACACAGGTGACCCCAGGTGACCCCAGGTGACCCAGGTGACCCCAGGTGACCCAGGTGACCCCAGGTGACCCCAGGTGACCCCAGGTGACCCAGGTGACCCAGGTGACCCAGGTGACCCCCAGGTGACCACAGGTGACCCAGGTGACACAGACTCACCTGCAGCTCGGTGATGATGCCGTGGGGGACACAGGTGACCCCCAGGTGACCCCAGGTGACCCCCAGGTGTCCCCAGGTGTCCCCAGGTGACCCCAGGTGACCCAGGTGACACTCACCTGCAGCTCGGTGATGATGCCGTGGGGGACACAGGTGACCCCCAGGTGACCCCAGGTGACCCAGGTGACACAGACTCACCTGCAGCTCGGTGATGATGCCGTGGGGGACACAGGTGACCCCCAGGTGACCCAGGTGTCCCCAGGTGACCCAGGTGACACAGGCTCATCTGCAGCTTGGTGATGATGCCGTGGGGGACACAGGTGACCCCAGGTGACCCAGGTGACACAGACTCACCTGCAGCTCGGTGATGATGCCGTGGGGGACACAGGTGACCCCAGGTGACACAGGTGACACAGGTGACACAGGTGACCCCAGGTGACCCCAGGTGACACAGGTGACACTCACCTGCAGCTCGGTGATGATGCCGTGGGGGACACAGGTGACCCCCAGGTGACCCAGGTGTCCCCAGGTGACCCCAGGTGACACAGACTCACCTGCAGCTCGGTGATGATGCCGTGGGGGACACAGGTGACCCCAGGTGACACAGGTGACCCAGGTGACCCAGGTGACACAGGTGACACTCACCTGCAGCTCGGTGATGATGCCGTGGGGGACGTCCTCCTTCTGCTCGTGCAGGAAGTGAGCGCTGACGGCGTTCAGGGAGTACGAGCGCAGTTTGTGTTCCCTCAGCAGCACCTGCGGGACCCAAAACTCCCCAAATTTACCCCAAAATTATCCCAAATCCATCCCAAAATTATCCCAAATTTATCCCAAATCCATCCCAAAATTATCCCCAAATTTATCCCAAATTTATCCCAAAATTATCCCCAAATTTATCCCAAATCCATCCCAAATTTATCCCAAATTTATCCCAAATTATCCCAAATCCATCCCAAATTTATCCCAAAACATCCCAAATTGTCCCAAATTTAACCCAAATTTATCCCAAAATTATCCCAAATTTATCCCAAATCCATCCCAAATTTATCCCAAATTTATCTCAAATTTATCCCAAATTATCCCAAATTTATCCCAAAATTATCCCAAAATTATCCCAAAACTCCCCAAATTTACCTGGGGACACCTGGGAGGGGTTTGGGGTGACCTGGGGGGATTTTTGGGTTGCCCAAGTGAGATTTGGTTGTCCAGGTGTCCCCAGGTGTCCCCAGGTGTCCCCAGGTGTCCCCTCACCTGCAGCATGTCCAGGGTCACCCTCCCAGGTGTGTCCCCATGTCCCCAGGTGTGTCCCAGGTGTATCTCAGGTGTCCCCAGCTGTCCCAGGTGTGTCCCCATGTCCCCAGGTGTCCCCAGCTGTCCCCAGGTGTCCCCAGGTGTGTCCCCTCACCTGCAGCATGTCCAGGGTCACTCTCCCAGGTGTGTCCCCATGTCCCCAGGTGTGTCCCCAGGTGTCCCCAGCTGTCCCCTCACCTGCAGCATGTCCAGGGTCACCCTCCCAGGTGTGTCCCCAGCTGTCCCCAGGTGTCCCCAGCTGTATCTCAGGTGTCCCCAGGTGTGTCCCCTCACCTGCAGCATGTCCAGGGTCACCCTCCCAGGTGTGTTCACCACCTTCCCCTCCCTGCGGCCGAGCTGCCGGGACTGGAACGCCGAATCCTTCACCTGCGACGGGACCCCCCGGACACGGCCCAGGTACGGGAACGACGGCACCTGAGCGGGGAGGGGACAGGGGACACCGGGGAGGGGACAGGTGACACCGGGGAGGGGACAGGTGAGAGACAGGTGAGACCGGGGAGGGGACAGGTGAGACCGGGGAGGGGACAGGTGAGAGACAGGTGAGACCGGGGAGGGGACAGGTGAGACCGGGGAGGGGACAGGTGAGAGACAGGTGAGACCAGGGAGGGGACAGGTGAGACCCGGGGAGACCGGGGAGGGGGCAGGTGAGACCGGGGAGGGGACAGGGGAGACCAGGGGAGGGGACAGGTGAGACCAGGGGAGGACAGGTGAGACCAGGGAGGGGACAGGTGAGACCGGGCTGGGGACAGGTGAGACCCGGGGAGACCGGGGAGGGGACAGGGGAGACCGGGGAGGGGACAGGGGAGACCAGGGGAGACCGGGGGAACTCAGGGGAGGGGTCTGGGGACACCTGGGGGGACTCAGGTGAGTTCAGGTGAGCTCAGGTGAGCCCAGGGGAGCTCAGGTGAGCCCAGGGAAGCTCAGGTGAGATCAAGGGGGATCAGGTGAGCCCAGGGGTGGGGTCTGGGGATACCTGGGGGGCTCAGGTGAGCCCCGGTGAGCTCAGGTGAGTTCAGGTGAGCTCAGGTGAGATCAGGGATGGGGTCTGGGGACACCTGGGGGGCTCCAGGTGAGCTCAGGGGGTTCCAGGTGAGCTCAGGTGATCCCATGGGGGGGTCAGGTGAGACCAGGGAGGGGACAGGTGAGACCAGGTGAGACCAGGGGAACTCAGGGGAGGGGTCTGGGGACACCTGGGGGGTTCCAGGTGAGCTCAGGGGGGGCCAGGTGAGCTCAGGTGAGCCCAGGGGAGCTCAGGGGGGATCAGGTGAGACCAGGTGAGCTCAGGTGAGCCCAGGGGAGCTCAGGGGGGATCAGGTGAGACCAGGTGAGCTCAGGTGAGCCCAGGGGAGCTCAGGGGGGATCAGGTGAGACCAGGTGAGCTCAGGTGAGACCAGGGGAGCTCAGGAGAGATCAGGGGAGGGGTCTGGGGACACCTGGGGGGCTCCAGGTGAGCTCAGGTGAGCTCAGGTGAGCTCAGGTGAGCTCAGGGGGGGCCAGGTGAGGACAGGGAAGGGGTCAGGGGAGGGGTCTGGGGACACCTGGGGGGTTCCAAGTGGGCTCAGGGGAGCTCAGGTGCGTCCCAGGTGTCCCCAGGTGTGTCCCAGGTGTCCCCAGGTGTGTCCCAGGTGCCCCAGGTGTGTCTCAGGTGTCCCCAGGTGTCCCCAGGTGTCTCAGGTGTCTCAGGTGTCTCACCTGCAGCACCTGGGCTCTCTGGATCAGGTAGGGCAGGTGGGAGTTGTGGATTTTGGGGGGGATTTGGGGATTTTGGGGGTTCCCAGATGTGTCCCAGGTGTCTCAGGTGTCCCCAGGTGTCCCCAGGTGTCCCCAGGTGTCCCAGGTGTCCCCAGGTGTCCCCAGGTGTCCCCAGGTGTCTCAGGTGTCTCACCTGCAGCACCTGGGCTCTCTGTATCAGGATTTTGGGGGGGATTTGGGGTTTTTGGGGGTTCCCAGGTGTCCCCAGGTGTCCCCAGGTGTCCCCAGGTGTCTCAGGTGTCTCACCTGCAGCACCTGGGCTCTCTGGATCAGGATTTTGGGGGGGATTTGGGGTTTTTGGGGTTTTTGGGGGTTCCCAGGTGTCCCCAGGTGTCTCAGGTGTCCCCAGGTGTCCCCAGGTGTCCCCAGGTGTCCCCAGGTGTCCCCAGGTGTCTCAGGTGTCCCCAGGTGTCCCCAGGTGTCCCCAGGTGTCTCAGGTGTCTCACCTGCAGCACCTGGGCTCTCTGGATCAGGTAGGGCAGGTCGAAGTTGTGGATTTTGGGGGGGATTTGGGGTTTTTGGGGGTTCCCAGGTGTGTCCCAGGTGTCTCAGGTGTCCCCAGGTGTCCCCAGGTGCCCCCAGGTGTCCCAGGTGTCCCCAGGTGTGTCCCAGGTGTCCCCAGGTGTCCCCAGGTGTGTCTCACCTGCAGCACCTGGGCTCTCTGGATCAGGTAGGGCAGGTCGAAGTTGTGGATTTTGGGGGGGATTTGGGGTTTTTGGGGATTTTGGGGGTTCCCAGGTGTCCCCAGGTGTCCCCAGGTGTCTCAGGTGTCCCCAGGTGTCTCAGGTGTCCCCAGGTGTCCCCAGGTGCCCCCAGGTGTCTCAGGTGTGTCTCAGGTGTCTCACCTGCAGCACCTGGGCTCTCTGGATCAGGTAGGGCAGGTGGGAGTTGTGGATTTTGGGGGGGATTTGGGGTTTTTGGGGTTTTTGGGGGTTCCCAGGTGTGTCCCCAGGTGTCCCCAGGTGTCTCAGGTGTCCCCAGGTGTCCCCAGGTGTCCCCAGGGGTGTCTCACCTGCAGCACCTGGGCTCTCTGGATCAGGTAGGGCAGGTCGAAGTTGTGGATGTTGTACCCGGTCACCACGTCGGGATCCACGATCCGAACAAACTCCGCCCACGACTGCGGGGGGAGGAGCCAAACTCACCTGGGCCCCGCCCAGAAACTCCCAGAAATCCCCCCAAAAATCCCCCCAAAAATCCCCCCAAAAATCCCCAAAAATCCCCCCAAAAATCCCCAAAAATCCCCCCAAAAATCCCTCCCAAAAATCCCAAAAATCCCCCCAAAAATCCCCAAAATCTCCTCAAAAAATCCCAAAATCCCCCCAAAAATCCCCCAAAAATCCCCAAAATCTCCTCAAAAAATCCCAAAAATCCCCCCAAAAATCCCCCCAAAAATCCCCAAAATCCCCCAAAAAATCTCCCCAAAAATCCCCCAAAAAATCTCAAAAAAATCCCCAAAAATCCCCCAAAAAATCCCCCAAAAATCCCCAAAAATCCCCAAAAATCCCAAAAAAATCCCAAAAAATCCCAAAAAAATCCCCAAAAAATCCCAAAAAATCCCCAAAAATCCCAGAAAATTCCGGAATTTCCCAAAATCCCGATTTTTCACCCCAAAGCCTCACCTGGAGCAGCTCCCTCTCGCAGGAGAAGCTCCTGACGGTGCCTCAAAACCACCCCCAAAATCCCCTCAAAATACCCCCCAAAATATCCCAAAAAAATCCAAAAAAAATCCCAAAAAAGTCCCCAAAAATCCCCAAAAAATCTCCCCAAAAATCCCCAAAAATCCCAAAAAAATCCCAAAAAATCCCCCAAAAAATCCCCAAAAAATCCCCAAAAATCCCAAAAAAATTCCCAAAAAATCCCAAAAAAATCCCCAAAAATCCCAAAAAAAATCCCAAAAAATCCCCGAAAATTCCGGAATTTCCCAAAATCCCGATTTTTCACCCCAAAGCCTCACCTGGAGCAGCTCCCTCTCGCAGGGGAAGCTCCTGACGGTGCCTCAAAACCACCCCCAAAATCCCCTCAAAACCCCCCAAAATATCCCAAAAAAATCCCAAAAAATCCCAAAAAAATCCCAAAAAATCCAAAAAAAATCCCAAAAAAATCCCCAAAAATCCCCAAAAATCCCAGAAAATTCCGGAATTTCCCAAAATCCCGATTTTTCACCCCAAAGCCTCACCTGGAGCAGCTCCCTCTCGCAGGGGAAGCTCCTGACGGTGCCTCAAAACCACCCCCAAAATCCCCTCAAAATACCCCAAAAAATCCCCAAAAAATCCTCAAAAAAAACCCCCCAAAAATCCCAAAAAATCCCAAAAAAATCCCCAAAAATCCCCAAAAAATCCCCAAAAAATCCCCCAAAAATCCCAAAAAAATCCCAAAAAATCCCCAAAAATCCCAGAAAATTCCGGAATTTCCCAAAATCCCGTTTTTTCACCCCAAAGCCTCACCTGGAGCAGCTCCCTCTCGCAGGAGAAGCTCCTGACGGTGGCTCCTCGCAGCGGGGCGCACTCCTGAAGGGTGAAGACCACCCTGAGGAACGGCTCCCGCGCGCCCTGCCGCAGCGCCACGGCCGCGATGGCGATCACCGGGTCCTGCTGCGCCTCGGGGAACACCCCTGGGACCCCAAAAACGGCAAAATTCACCCCAAAATCGAGTTCAGGACCCTCAAAAACCCCAAAAACCGCCCTAAAAACCCCCAAATCACCCCAAACCAGCCCAAAATGTCCCGGCCGCAGCGCCACGGCCGCGATGGCGATCACCGGGTCCTGCTGCGCCTCGGGGAACACCCCTGGAACCCCAAAAACACCAAAATTCACCCCAAAATTGGCTTCAGGAACCCCAAAAACCCCAAAAACCGCCCTAAAAACCCCCAAATCAGCCCAAAATGTCCCGGCCGCAGCGCCACGGCCGCGATGGCGATCACCGGGTCCTGCTGCGCCTCGGGGAACACCCCTGGGACCCCAAAAACACCAAAATTCACCCCAAAATCGGCTTCAGGAACCCCAAAAACCGCCCTAAAAACCCCCAAATCACCCCAAACCAGCCCAAAATGTCCCGGCCGCAGCGCCACGGCCGCGATGGCGATCACCGGGTCCTGCTGCGCCTCGGGGAACACCCCTGGGACCCCAAAAACACCAAAATTCACCCCAAAATCGGCTTCAGGAACCCCAAAAACCCCAAAATTCACCCTAAAATCCACTTCAGGAACCCCAAAAACACCGAAATTCACTTCAGGAGCCCAAAAACCCCTTCCCAGTCCATCCCAGTTAATCCCAGTGCTCCCAGTTCCCGTTCCCAGTCCCTCCCAGTCCCTTCCAGTCCCTCCCAGTCCATCCCAGTTTATCCCAGTCCATCCCAGTCCATCCCAGTTTATCCCAGTTTATCCCAGTCCATCCCAGTCCATCCCAGTCACCTTTCCTCCCCGCGCACTCGATGTCCAGGCTCAGCACCCGCAGGGGGGGCAGCCCCAGTGACCCCAGTGACCCCAGTGACCCCAGTTCCCATTCCCAGTTAATCCCAGTCCATCCCAGTCCATCCCAGTCACCTTTCCTCCCCGCGCACTCGATGTCCAGGCTCAGCACCCGCAGGGGGGGCAGCCCCAGTGACCCCAGTTCCCATTCCCAGTTAATCCCAGTCCATCCCAGTCCATCCCAGTCCATCCCAGTTTATCCCAGTGACCCCAGTTCCCATTCCCAGTCCATCCCAGTATATCCCAGTGACCCCCAAACCCTCTCCCAGTCAATCCCAGTCCATCCCAGTTAATCCCAGTGACCCCAGTTCCCATTCCCAGTGACCCCAGTGACCCCAGTTCCCATTCCCAGTCCATCCCAGTATATCCCAGTGACCCCCAAACTCTCTCCCAGTCCATCCCAGTCCATCCCAGTCCCTCCCAGTCCATCCCAGTCCATCCCAGTATATCCCAGTGACCCCAGTTCCCATTCCCAGTTTATCCCAGTTTATCCCAGTGTTCCCAGTCACCTTTCCTGCCCGCGCACTCGATGTCCAGGCTCAGCACCCGCAGGGGGGGCAGCCCCAGTGACCCCAGTGACCCCAGTTCCCGTTCCCAGTGACCCCAGTTCCCATTCCCAGTCCATCCCAGTCCATCCCAGTCACCTTTCCTGCCCGCGCACTCGATGTCCAGGCTCAGCACCCGCAGGGGGGGCAGCCCCAGTGACCCCAGTGACCCCAGTTCCCGTTCCCAGTGACCCCAGTGACCCCAGCTCCCATTCCCAGTGACCCCAGTGACCCCAGTTCCCGTTCCCAGTGACCCCAGTTCCCATTCCCAGTCCATCCCAGTCCATCCCAGTCACCTTTCCTGCCGGCGCACTCGATGTCCAGGCTCAGCACCCGCAGGGGGGGCAGCCCCAGCCAGGGCCCCTCGGGGGGGTGACCCCGCAGCCCCCCCCAGGCGGCGTCGGCCTCCAGCTGGCACAGGGTGGCCTTGGGGGGGTTTGGGGGGACCCCAGGGGGGTTTGGGGGGTCCCAGAGGGGCTTTGGGGGGTCCTGGGGGGGCTTTGGGGGGTCCCAAAGGGGCTTTGGGGGGTCCCCAGGGGGGTTTGGGGGGTCCTGGGGGGGGTTTGGGGTGTCCCCAGGGGGGTTTGGGGGGTCCTGGGGGGCGTTTGGGGCGTCCCAAAGGGGGTTTGGGGTGGCCTTGGGGGGGTTTGGGGTGGCCTTGGGGGGCTTCGGGGGGTCCCAAAGGGGCTTCGGGGGGTCCCAGAGGGGCTTTGGGGGGTCCCCTGGGGGGTTTGGGGGGTCCTGGGGGGGGTTTGGGGAGTCCTGGGGGGGATTCGAGGGGGTCGTGGAGGGGATTTTGGGGGGATTTTGGGAATTTTGGGGGGCGTTTGAGGGGTCATGGGAGAGATTTGAGGGGTCCTGGGTGGGGTTTGGGGGGTCCTGGGGGGGATTTGAAGAATTTTGGGGGGGACTCGGGGGGTCCTGAGGGGATTTTGGGGGGCTTTGAGAGGATTCTGAGGAATTTTGGGGTGATTTTGGGGCATTTTGGGTGGAATTTGGGGCATTTTGGGTGGATTCTGGGGTGTTTTGGGGTGATTTTGAGGGGTTTTGGGGTGATTTTGGGGTATTTTGGGGTGATTTTGGCGCGTTTTGGGTGGAATTTGGGGTGTTTTGGGTGGAATTTGGGGTGTTTTGGGTGGAATTTGGGGCGTTTTGGGTGGAATTTGGGGTGTTTTGGGGGTCCCCCCGCCAGCGGAAGCTCCCCGGGGGCAGCTCCACCCAGGAGCAGCCGACGAGCCCCGAGTCAGCCATGAACCTGCGGGGAAATCGGGGAAAGTTCCGGAAAGTTCCGGAAAGTTCCGGAAAATTCCGGGAAATTCCGGGAAATTCCAGGAAATTCCCAAAAATCTGGGGAGATTCCCGAAAATTCCCGAAAATTTGGGGGCTTTGGGGGAAATTTGGGGGGTTTGGAAAAGTCTGGGGTGGGAAAATTCGAATTTTGGGGGAAAAATTTGGGGGGGTCTGGGAGGGGTTTGGGGCAGGAAGAGGAAAAAATGGGAATTTTGGGGATTTTGGGGAATTTTGGGGAAATTTTGGGGGGATTTGGGGAATTTTGGGGGAATTTGGGGGATTTTGGGGGAATTTGAGGAATTTTGGGGGAATTTGAGGAATTTTGGGGGGAATTGGGGAGAATTTGGGGTGAATTTGGGAAATTTGGGGGGAATTTGGGGTGAAATTCTGGGGGTTTGGGGGTGAATTTTGAAGGAATTTTTTGGGGTGAATTCCAGGGATTTTGGGGTGAATTTTGGGGAATTTTTGGGGGTGAATTTGGGGGAATTTTTTGGGGTGATTTCTGGGGATTTTGGGGTGAATTCCAGGGGAGTTTCTGTGCTGCTTTTTGGGGTGAATTCCCGGGATTTTGGGGATGTTTTTGGGGTGAATTCCGGGTGTTTTTTGGGGACAATCCCGGGTGTTTTGGGGTGATGTTTTTGGGGTGAATTCCCGGGATTTTGGGGATAATTTTGGGGTGAATTCCCAGTGTTTTTTGGGGATGTTTCTGGGGTGAATTCCAGGTGTTTTTTGGGGACAATCCCAGGTGTTTTGTGGATGTTTTTGGGGATAATCCCCATGTATTTTGTGGATGTTTTTGGGGTGAATCCCCTGTGTTTTTTGGGGACAATCCCGGGTGTTTTGGGGATGTTTTTGGGCTGAATTCCCTGGATTTTGGGGATGTTTTTGGGGTGAATTCCGGGTGTTTTTTGGGGCCAATCCCGGGCGTTTTGGGGTGAATTTTGGGGTGACTTCCCGGGCGTTTTGGGGTGATGTTTTTGGGTTGAATTCCCGGGATTTTGGGGATGTTTTTGGGGATAACCCCATGTATTTTGGGGATGTTTTTGGGGTGAATTCCCTGGATTTTGGGGCCAATCCCGGGTGTTTTGGGGTGATCTTTTTGGGGACAATCCCATGTATTTTGTGGATGTTTTTGGGCTGAATTCCCTGTGTTTTGGGGCCAATCCCGGGTGTTTTGGGGTGATATTTTTGGGGATAATCCCCATGTATTTTGGGGATGTTTTTGGGCTGAATTCCCGGGATTTTGAGGTGATATTTTTGGGGTGAATTCCCAGGATTTTGTGGATGTTTTTGGAGTGAATTCCCTGGATTTTGGGGCCAATCCCGGGTGTTTTGGGGTGATATTTTTGGGTTGAATTCCCGGGATTTTGGGGATGTTTTTGGGGACAATCCCATGTATTTTGGGGATGTTTTTGGGCTGAATTCCCGGGATTTTGGGGTGATATTTTTGGGGTGAATTCCCAGGATTTTGTGGATGTTTTTGGGCTGAATTCCCTGTGTTTCTGGGTGATGTTTTTGGGGTGAATTCCCGGGATTTTGGGGTGATATTTTTGGGCTGAATTCCCTGTGTTTTGTGGATGTTTTTGGGCTGAATTCCCTGGATTTTGGGGATATTTTTGGGCTGAATCCCCATGTATTTTGTGGATGTTTTTGGGCTGAATTCCCGGGATTTTGGGGTGATATTTTTGGGGACAATCCCATGTATTTTGTGGATGTTTTTGGGCTGAATTCCCTGCGTTTTGGGGCCAATCCCGGGCGTTCTGGGGCTGTACCTGATCTCGAAGTCGATGTTGGCCTCGTAGGGGGGCGCGGGCTGCACCCCCAGCTCCCCCCAGCGCAGCCCCCGCTCCAGGAGGCGCCGGGCGGGCGGGACCAGGCGGGGCAGGGAGAGCCGGACGCGGACGAACGGGGACAGGGAAGCGCCCTGGAAACCCAGGATACCTGCCGGGAAACACGGGGGAAAATCGGGAGAAAATCGGGGGAAACACGGGAGAAAATCGGGGAAAAATCT
Source organism: Cyanistes caeruleus (assembly GCF_971803275.1). Lineage (NCBI taxonomy): Eukaryota > Metazoa > Chordata > Aves > Passeriformes > Paridae > Cyanistes > Cyanistes caeruleus. The sequence goes on along the minus strand of NW_028256140.1, from coordinate 5,623 downwards.
GGGAGAAAATCAGGGGAAACACGGGAGAAACTTGGGAGAAAATCGGGAGAAAATCGGGAAAAACTCGGGGGAAACATGGGAGAAACTCGGGAAAAATCCGGGAGAAAATCGGGAAAAATCTGGGAGAAACTCAGGAAAAATCTGGGAGAAAATCGGGGAAAATCCGGGAGAAAATCGGGGAAAACTCGGGGGAAACACGGGAGAAAATCCGGGAGAAAATCCGGGGAAACACGGGAGAAACTCGGGAAAAATCCGGGAGAAAATCGGGAAAAATCTGGGAGAAAATCGGGGAAAAATCTGGGAGAAAATCGGGGAAAATCCGGGAGAAAATTGGGAAAAATCTGGGAGAAAATCAGGAAAAATCCGGGAGAAAATCGGGAAAAACTCGGGGGAAACACGGGAGAAAATCCGGGAGAAAATCGGGATAAACTCGGGAAAAATCTGGGAGAAAATCGGGAAAAATCTGGGAGAAAATCGGGAAAAATCCGGGAGAAACTCAGGAAAAATCTGGGAGAAAATCGGGGAAAATCCGGGAGAAAATTGGGATAAACTCGGGAAAAATCTGGGAGAAAATTGGGGAAAAATCTGGGAGAAACTCAGGATCAACTCAGGGGAAAATCGGGAAAAATTTGGGAGAAATTTGGGAAAAGTTCAGGAAAAGTTCGGGAAAAATCCGGGAAAAAATCGGGAAAAAATCGGGAAAAGTTCCGGAAAAATCAGGGAAAGTTTGGGGAAAATATGGGAAAAATTTGGGAAAAATCCAGGAAAAGTTCGGGAGAAATTTGGGAAGAATTCAGGAGAAATTTGGGAAAAATTCAGGAAATTTGGAAAAAATCCCCAAATCCCAAATTTTGGGACCCCAGGACCAATCCCAGCCTCCCCAAATCCCGAATTTTGGGCTCCCAAAATCCCCAAATCCCAAATTTTGGGCTCCCAAAATCCCCAAATCCCAAATTATGGGACCCCAGAATGAATTTTGGGCTCCCAGGACCAATCCTAGCCTTCCCAAAATTCCCAAATCCCGGATTTTGGGACCCCAGGATGAATTTTGTGCTCCCGGGGCCGTTTCCCGTGGGAATCCCGGGGGTTTTTGGGATCTCACTTTGCTTCCAGAGCAGCTCCAGCCCCAGGGTGAATTCTGGGATCCCAAAATTCCCAAATCCCGGATTTTGGGCTCCCAGGACCAATCCCAGCCTTCCCAAAATTCCCAAATCCCAAATTTTGGGACCCCAGGACCAATCCCAGCATTCTCAGCCTCCCCAAATCCCAAATTTTGGGAATCCAGGATGAATTTCGGGCTCCCAGCCTCCCCAAATCCCGGATTTTGTGCTCCCAGGGTGAATTCTGGGATCCCAAAATTCCCAAATCCCGGATTTTGGGAATCCAGGATGAATTTTGGGCTCCCAGCCTCCCCAAATCCTGGATTTTGGGCTCCCAGGACCAATCCCAGCATTCCCAAAATTCCCAAATCCCGGATTTTGGGAATCCAGGATGAATTTTGGGCTCCCAGCCTCCCCAAATCCTGGATTTTGGGCTCCCAGGACCAATCCCAGCATTCCCAAAATTCCCAAATCCCGGATTTTGTGCTCCCGGGGCCGTTTCCCGAGGGAATTCCGGGGTTTTTTGGGATCTCACTTTGCTTCCAGAGCAGCTCCAGCCCCAGGACGTTTTTGGGGGGCCGGAGTTTGGGGCTCCCCCCTCCCCCCCCGCGCTGCTCCCGGCTCAGCTCCCGCTCCAGCTCCCGCTCCAGCGGCTCCAGGTGCTCCCGGCCGGCCCCTGGCGACGACAGTTCCCAAAAATCCCACCCAAATCCCACAGAATTCCCAAAAATCCAAAAAAATTCCCAAAAATCCCACCCAAATCCCAAAAAATCCCACCCAAATCCCAAAAAATTCCCAAAAATCCCACTGGGATCCCACAGAATTCCCAAAAATCCCGCTGGGATCCCAAAAAATTCCCAAAAATCCCACCCAAATCCCATGGAATTCCCAAAAATCCCACTGGGATCCCAAAAAATTCCCAAAAATCCAAAAAAATTCCCAAAAATCCCGCTGGGATCCCAAAAAATTCCCAAAAATCAAAAAAAAAATCCCAAAAATCCCGCTGGGATCCCAAAAAATTCCCAAAAATCCCGCTGGGATCCTGCAGAATTCCCAAAAATCCCGCTGGGATCCCAAAAAATTCCCAAAAATCCAAAAAAATTCCCAAAAATCCCGCTGGGATCCCAAAAAATTCCCAAAAATCAAAAAAAATTCCCAAAAATCCCACTGGGATCCCAAAAAATTCCCAAAAATCCCAAAAAATTCCCAAAAATCCCACCCAAATCCCAAAAAATTCCCAAAAATCCCACTGGGATCCCAAAAAATTCCCAAAAATCCCCCTGGGATCCCGCGGAATTCCCAAAAATTCCCAAAAATCCCGCTGGGATCCCACAGAATTCCCAAAAATTCCCAAAAATCCCACCCGGATCCCGCAGAATTCCCACAGAATTCCCAAAAATCCCACCGGGATCCCAAAAAATCCCACCCAAATCCCAAAAAAATCCCAAAAATCCCACCCAAATCCCACAGAATTCACAAAAATCCCACTGGGATCCCACAAAATTCCAAAAAATTCCCAAAAATCCCACCGGGATCCCACAGAATTCCCAAAAATCCCACTGGGATCCCACAGAATTCCCAAAAATTCCCAAAAATCCCACCCAAATCCCAAAAAATCCCACCCAAATCCCAAAAAATTCCCAAAAATCCCACCCAAATCCCACAGAATTCCCAAAAATCCCGCTGGGATCCCACGGAATTCCCAAAAATTCCCAAAAATCCCGCTGGGATCCCAAAAAATTCCCAAAAATCCCACCCAAATCCCACAGAATTCCCAAAAATCCCACTGGAATCCCAAAGAATTCCCAAAAATCCCAAAAAATTCCCAAAAATCCCACTGGGATCCCGCAGAATTCCCAAAAATTCCCAAAAATCCCACCCAAATCCCACGGAATTCCCAAAAATCCCACCCAGATCCCAAAAAATTCCCAAAAATTCCCTGGAATCCCAAAAAATTCCCAAAAATTCCCAAAAAATCCCACTGGGATCCCGCAGAATTCCCAAAAATCCCACTGGGATCCCAAAAAATTCCCAAAAATCCCACCCAAATCCCACCCGAATGCCACAGAATTCCCAAAAATCCCACCCAAATCCCAAAAAATTCCCACGGAATTCCCCAAAATCCAATCCAAATCACAAAAAAATCCCAAAAATCCCACCCAAATCCCACAGAATTCCCAAAAATCCCCCTGGGATCCCAAAAAATTCCCAAAATCCCACTCGAATCCCGCCCAAATCCCCCCGGAATTCCCAAAAATCCCCCAAAATCCTTCCCCAAAACGCAGATTTTTGTGGGAATTTCGGGATTTTTTTGGGAATTTTTGCCGGAATTTTGGGATTTTTGGGGGATTTTTTTGGGGAATTTTTGCAGGAATTTTGGGAATTTTTGTGGGAATTTTTGCCAGAATTCCAGGATTTTTTAGGGGATTTTTTTGGGAATTCTGGGATTTTCCCCCCAGGGATTTTTGGGGTGAATCCCTGAGGTTTTGGGGTCTCACCTGGGGACACCAAACATCGATTTTGGGGGCGGATTTGGGATTTTTTGTGGGAATTTTGCCATTTTTTTGAATTTTTTGGGGGATTTTTTTGGGAATTTCAGGATTTTTTGGGGGATTTTTTTGGGAATTCTGGGATTTTCCCCCCCAGGGGTTTTTGGGGTGAATCCCCGAGGTTTTGGGGTCTCACCTGGGGACTCCAGGACATCGATTTTTGTGGGAATTTTGAGATTTTTGGGGATTTTCTGTGGGAATTTTGCCATTTTTTTGGGATTTTTTGTAGAAATTTTGGGATTTTTTGGGGAATTCCGGGAATTTGGACCCCAGGGATTTTTGGGGTGAATCTGGGCGGTTTTGGGGTCTCACCTGGGGACACCAAAGGTCGATTTTTGTGGGAGTTTTGTCATTTTTTTGCGATTTTTTTGGGGATTTTTTTGGGAATTCCGGGATTTTTTTGGGAATTCCAGGATTTCCCCCCAGGGATTTTTGGGGTGAATCTCCCAGGTTTTAGGGTCTCACCTGGGGACTCCAGGACATCGATTTTTGTGGGAATTTTGAGATTTTTGGGGATTTTTTGTGGGAATTTTGCCATTTTTTTGGGATTTTTTGTAGAAATTTTGGGATTTTTTTGGGAATTCTGGGATTTTCCCCCCCAGGGATTTTTGGGGTGAATCCCCGAGGTTTTGGGGTCTCACCTGGGGGCGCCAGGACGTAGAAGTAGGGGGTGAAGCCGTGCAGGTGCACGCAGACGCTCAGCCCCTCCCCCGTCACCCCGAACATCCGCAGGATGGGGGAGGGGCGGGGCCAGCCCGGGAAGCCGGGGGGGGGAATTCCTGGGAAAAACCAAAATTCGGGAATTGGGGGGGGGCTGGGGGGGACTGGGGGGGATTTGGGGGGATTGGAGGGATTTGGGAGGGATTTGAGGGATTTTGGGGGGATTTGGGGGGGATTTGGGGGGGCTGGGGGGGATTGGGGGGGATTTGGGGGGCATTGGGGGGGATTGGGGGGGATTTGGGGGGGATTTGGGGGGGCTGGGGGGGATTGGGGGGGATTTGGGGGGCATTGGGGGGGATTGGGGGGGATTTGGGGGGGATTTGGGGGGGCTGGGGGGGATTGGGGGGGATTTGGGGGGGGTTGGGGGGGATTGGGGGGGATTGGGGGGGATTGGGGGGGATTTGGGGGGGATTGGGGGGGATTGGGGGGGATTTGGGGGGGATTTGGGGGGGCTGGGGGGGATTTGGGGGCATTGGGGGGGATTTGGGGGGGATTTGGGGGGATTTGGGGGGGATTTAAGGGATTTTGGGGGGATTTGGGGGGATTTGGGGGGATTTGGGGGGATTTGGGGGGGATTTGGGGGGGATTTGGGGGGGCTGGGGGGGATTGGGGGGGATTTGGGGGGGATTGGGGGGGATTTGGGGGGGGATTGGGGGGGATTTGGGGGGGATTTGGGGGGGATTTGGGGGGATTTGGGGGGGATTGGGGGGGATTTGGGGGGATTTGGGGGGGATTGGGGGGGATTTGGGGGGATTGGGGGGATTTGGGGGGGATTGGGGGGGATTTGGGGGGGGATTGGGGGGGATTTTGGGACATTTGGGGGGATTTGGGGGGATTGGGGGGGATTGGGGGGGGCTGGGGGGGATTTGGGGGGGATTTGGGGGGGCTGGGGGGGATTTGGGGGGATTTGGGGGGGATTTGGGGGGATTTGGGGGGATTTGGGGGGATTGGGGGGGATTGGGGGGGATTTGGGGGAATTGGGGGGGATTTGGGGGGATTTGGGGGGGATTTGGGGGGGATTTGGGGGAATTGGGGGGGATTGGGGGGGATTTGGGGGGCTGGGGGGGATTTTGGGGGGGATTGGGGGGATTGGGGGGATTTGGGGGAATTTGGGGATTGTGGGAGGATTTTGTGGGGAAAATTTAGGATTTGGAATTGGAATTTGGGGGATTGAATTTGGGTGGATTTGGGGGGATTTTGATTTGGATTTGGGGGCTTAGGTTCCCGAAGGGCCCAGGGTGGATTTGGGGATCC
>NW_028256139.1:0-30323 GCF_971803275.1 Cyanistes caeruleus | reverse complement strand
CCAGTGCATTCCCGCTCCCGTTCCCGCTCCGCTCCCGCGCAGGCCCCGCGCGCCCCGTCGGCGACTCACCAGCGCCACCCGCTGGGCGGCCGCGGGCAGGGCAGGGCAGGGCGGCCCCGCGCAGCCCCCGCGCCCCCCCGGCCGCGCTGTGGGGGACTCGAGGGGACCCGAGGGCGAGCGGGGACACGGCGCTCCGGGACCCCTCCGGAACAGAGACGGCATGAGGATGGCTGATGGACACCGAGGCAGCCCTAGGCCGTCACCCCGGGAGCTGCTCCTGCCTACGCAGGCCGGCGCCAGAGGCACCCTGGAGGACGCTGGCCAGGATCCCTCAGCAGTTGCTGCTGTTTTTCTTCTGGGGAAACAAGGTTACAGCGGGCATTGAAGTTACGCACCACCATGTGCAGCTACGTGAAAAGCTGGTTAAAGCCCGAGTAATCCTGTCTCAACCCTTCCTAGGCTGTCCATTCCCGTCTGGAGGCCGAGCCCAGGCCGGGCCTTGTCTCGCCCGAGGGAGGGATGACGAGGGGCTCTGTCCCGAGTGTGCTCCCTGTCCGGTGTGCACACTGCAGCAGCAGCCTTCAGGCAAAGGCTCTGGAATTAAAAGCTTCCACGTTACGCCTGTGCAAAAGGCACATCCGTATTGATGGAATGGCAAAAAACCGAACTCTGACAATTCTTTCTTTTCTTTGCCTGTTTGATGGCACTGCCGTAACAGTGCTCGTTGCGCACTGACCTTCTCTAATGACCGCAAACACGGCTAAAGAAAGAACCAGCACATTCCGTGGTGTGATGCAATTATAAAATCAGTTCTCCTAGGGAAGTTTTAGATGCCTTGCTTGACCTTTTCTTAGTATGTACAAGTCTGCATATAACACAAATTAAGCAACCTCTGAATTGTCTGGAGAGGTTCAAAGTGACAGTCACCTCTAAGCCATGGGATATTTGGCTTAAAATTGTTAAAAAAAACGTAATTTCTAGCGGTGGGGGCCTATCAGATATTGTACATTTAGTCTGGCACTGAGTACTTGAAGTTGGCTGTGAAGGAAATACACTTCAGTGTTTGACAAACAAGCAGCTGTGATTCTTTGAAGCTGGTCAGGAATTTGGAAGGCTAGAGCAATCTCAGAGCAAGGATTCATGAGCACAGGTGTGCTGCTCAAAGGTGAACGACACATGTGCTACAGAGCGCATAATGGAAAGGTTACCTAAATGGTAGCACTGGTCAGAGCAAAACCAGCACCTTCTGGAAAAAGGTGTTCCCGTCTTCTTTTCTGATTTGAATCTCAAACTGTTCCAAGCCATAAAATGCAATAAAATGCAGGGCAGTTAGCATGAGATTTATTTCAGAACAAAAAAAAATCTATATGAAAAATCATTAATTTTTTTTTTCTAATTTATTTTTTTCAATTTTCAAATTTCATCCTAGGTTTCGGAAACAAAGTTCAAGTAGTACTACACATGTCATGAAAAGGATGTATATATAGATTTTTATTGCATTACTATGTAAGTTTTCTATTTTCCTGGGCTACTTGGCCTTATTTGTTAACCTGAGCCTCATGTGCATAGTACAATAGAAGGATACTTTTATCAGATGGGATTGTTGATACATTCATGCTCAGGGTTTCCTTGCTGGTTCAGTGTCTTATTCACTAGTTCCCTGCTGTAGCAAGCATATCTTGTGTTTGAAACCTTGCATGCTGGTGGGAAACATCCTGGTCCTTTAGATGCTGCTGTAGGAAGATCCAGCTGAAACAACAGAGTGTGTGCTCAAGCAAGGACTGATCATGTGAGAAAGGCTTTGAGTCATCCAAGCCCAAAAGGACTGGTAAGGAAGAGGAAGCTGTTTAATCAAATGCCTGGTAGCAGGAGATGTAAATACATCCAGGCAAAGAGGCCGGTTTTGTGGATCACTTGCACAGCAGTTGTACTAAACTGGCTGGTGTCATTTGGAAAGCACGACAGAAAAGGTGCATACAGAGAGTTCTGAACCAAAGATGCTTCAATGTAGGATCTTTGGGTGGGCATATGAAATCACAGGTGGCATGCAGAAGTGCAAGCAGTGTTTGTTCTCCTTCTGAACCCAAAGTGGAATATCCTAGCATTAAAAACTGCGCTTTTTTAGGTGTGGCAGCACTGTGTGTGGCACTTGAGCTGCTGACAGTCAGCATTGAGAGAGGGAAGCTACTTCTGGGCAGTAGGTCCCTTTGCATGTGTGGAAGGCAGGGAGGCAGAATATAGGCTCTTCTCTTTTCACCAGCTGCATAGGAAACACAAGGCACTGCAGAGAGCAGCTTGGCTCAAGGGGTGCTCACCCTGGTGGGTGACTGCCAGCCTGCTGAGGCCACGAGGCCAGGAGAGCTGTGAATCCCCACCCCAGGGGCATGTCGGATGCTCGTATCTTCTAGCACACTTCATCTCAATTAAGGCACGATGAAACAGAACCTTGAGCAGCAAATGTGCCAAGGGGTAACTTGAGATAAATGTGCAGCTGCACAGATCTCCTGAAAGGGCGTGAGTTGCACATTTAGTGATTAGGGTGAGCTAATTGTATGTGCACAGGCAGTTGCCACAGCTCAGCTGATGTGTGGTAACTTACTAAACCACAGTAATGTGAGCTCTTTGAGTCATGAAACCATACCCAAAGTGTTTGCAGACTCAGGGCCTGAGAACCCATTGCCCTCCCGTTCCGTTGCACTGTCATCTCGAGGACAAGGAGAGGAATTGAAAACCTGTGCTGTATACTCTGATGCAAGATGAATTTCCCAAGGGATTCTTGAATTTCTAGCCAGAATTTCAAAGAATTTAACTATGTTTTCTTTTTAAATGACCATGAATCAAAATATTCATTTTAAGTGGGAATGTTTGGGAAAGAAAGAGTTCTGGAAATTTTCAGCCTAAACTCTAGTTCTTGTAAAAAAACATGACGAGTGATATTCAGAAAGCCTAAATTTCCCCCAAGTCTCTGGGCCTTGTGTTTCTCCAGCTATGAATCTCTGCAAGCCTTGAGCCATCTAGAAGGGAGCCTGTCCAATTTGGTGGAACTGTGGCTGGACTTGCTAGTTTCTAGGAAGCTTGAGGAGAAAATGATCTGCCAAATACTTTCACTCCTCTGCAATTTTCTCATTAGTTTTCTGTACACATGCATGTGACGTGACAGAGTTCAATTCAGCCAGGGGTCTGTTTGTTTGTTTATTTTCAGAATCTTCCTGATGCCAACCCTGTTGGCTTTGACGTGGACAGCATAGCTCAGATTCTGGCCCTGGTGATGTCAATGAGATCTTGCTATTGATCTTCAGACCTGAATTTCAACATACTGAGCTGCCTACAAGTGAGGGGTATAGAAATTCTTTGGGTAAGCTTTTCTTTTAAATTACTTTTTAATGAAACTGGAGATAAGACCATTTTTATTTAAGGCAAATGCATTGCTGAAAACACTGGAACTCGGGCCCCGTGATAAGGTATTTTTGTGTGTGAGAGCAGATGAAGTGAAGTAATAGAAACAACTGTAAAAAGCCTAAATGGTGGGAAATAACAAAACAGCCCCTTGCAGCCGGGGCAGCAGGGGTTTGGGCTCCAGCAGTGGCTGTCACACCGAAGTGTGTGGGGGTGGTGGCACCACTTTGTGCTCTGCAAGACAGGGCAATCTCAGGGCTGCAGCTGCAGCTGCTCTTCGCAGGTTTCCTACCCCGGCCTCTCTGCTGCCCACGTCTCCCCTCCAAGAGGATGCTGTTAGAAAAATATCCAAAAGACTCATTTCGTAGGACTTCTTCAGCTTTCTGTCCCTTCCCTGTGAAGGGTGTTGCCACCAACAGTAGATGCACACTCACTAGAAACCTGTGTAGGAACACGTATAACACCATTGTGTGCATTCCCTCTGTTTATTTGCTGCCTGCTGTTATGCTCAGTGTTGCCCTGGAGATCACAACATTTCAGCAAACACCACCTTGCTGTGCTCCCAACAGAGCCCTTTTCCCTCTTCTCTTGAGGGATGGAGTCACGCTTAAAAAAAGAAAGCAGGTATCTGGTTCTGGCTAGACCTTCATGGAATTTTTTTCCTATTTCTAAATAATTCCTAAGCTAAGACATTCCATGCAAAATTTCAACCCAGGGGAGCTGTCTGCATTCACACCAAGAACCAATGAGTAAGTATTTTGAGGTAGCATTAATTGTAATTGTGAGTATGACACCAGTATAACATTTAAAGTGTGAACATAAAATATGGCAAATCAGTCAGAGTATGGAACCACATTTGGAAAGTATTCAGCTGATGATGTTCCTGATCACATTGACAAATTAAAAAAAAAAATAAAAAAATTAAATTGCATGTGGAAATTTGCTCCTCCAGCCAATCTAAAGAGATACTTTTCTATCTCATAGTCTACAAAATTCCCTCACCTACTACCCAAATCACAGTTAAAAGAAGCTTAATTTATCCCTTAAAAAATAAAAATTAAAAAAATAGGTTTTACAAACCTTTATTCCTGCTCAGCAATCACACAGACATTATTAAATCTTATTGCAAAAGGGGCAAGGGGGGAAGGGAATGCCTCTTCTCAGCATTACAGCTGCAGCTGTTTGACAGAAGTAAGTGACTTCATAAACCATCCTGATTTGGCAGTAGAAAACCAGAGTTTTATGCTGTCTGCTGCACAGTCACGGGGCTGAGAAAGCTCTGCAAAGCAATCTTCACAAATGTTTCACCTCGGTTTATAAATACCTTTACTTCACCGTGTTAATGCCTCTTTTGCTTTGCTTTCCACTCACCTTCACTGGATCATCTAACAAGACCTTTTATTGCTTTAAAGTGATTGATCCCACTGGACCCACATATTTTTCTCCTTTTTCTTTTTTTTGTTTTTACTTTCCTCAGCAGAAGATACTGCACGTATACCTCTCCACTGATGAGTTGGCTTATTATGGTAAAACTCAGTAAAGATCTAGCAGACTGTCTTTACTTGCAACATAATGAGAAGGCTGTATACCTTCTCATGAAAGAGTCCATACTTAAGCACCGTTTTCTCTGTCTCTCTCAAGTGTTCACTGCATAAAGAATTACTTGAAAACACATTTTCCTGAGCTGTGATGAAAACAGAGAGATTTCTGATGGTTGTCTTCTCAGCTTCCACATTTCTGTATTCATTTTAAGACCTTATTATTTAAGAATGAATTCTTGCTCCTCCAGAGCAACTTCTGGAGACATTCCCAGCTCCTAATAACATGATTTTGGTATGAGTTTGATATGAGAAGGCTCTTCACTACTTTGCAGGAACACCGTTTCCTCTGGGAAATCTTCACTGATGTAAAGTCAGCAGGAGCTCTCGCTATAGTGAAATCTCCAGGATTCACCTTTCAAGATATCTGTTATTTTTATAGGAATGTTACAGCTCATAAGCTTTGCTCGTTCCTTGGGCAAGCAGCCTGCTCCTTCACATTGCCAGGGGATTTTGCAGGATTTGTCTCAGAGCAGATCAGACTGGAATATAAGAATCTGAGGGGAAAACTGCCAGTGAACAAATGAGTTTCTCAATGATGGTCTTCAAACACTGGTGAGCTTCATCTAAGTCTTTCTCAAATTGTTGTCCCTCTCTGTAAAGCCATACGACTACAGAAGTTTCTAAACTCAATGCTGTCGTAAAAGAACAAGCAAAAAGAAGTAAGGGAAAAATACTGCTCCACAAGCATTCTAGGCTTGATTTTCTAGGCAGAAATTTCCTGATTATGAGTGTTTTCTGATTCGGTGTGAGAGATCTTCAGGTTTGAGATAAATGCGTGTAACCATTAAATACCTCTGCAAGCTGTCTTGCCAAGAAGCCCTAGCTAGAAATTGCACCTGCTCAGTATTAAAGGGCACCTAGTTCCCCAGGCCTCCACAATTCATTTTTTTTTTAATTTTATTTCTGCCAGACAGGCCTTTTGCATCACAACTCAAGCAATTTAATTCCCTCTACCCTGTCAGGCAGGGGTAGGACCTCAGGGAACTCTTATATCCAGAGGTCTCTGGAGACCTCCCAGTGGCTCCTGAGGGGACTTTATGACACCAGCCCTTGGAGAAGCATCACTTCCATGCTGCGTGTTTCATCTGTAACATGAATGGGATCACCAGTGAGGCATGTGAACTTGACAGCTGTGGCCATTGCACACCATAACAAATTCTGAAGGCTTCCCAGTCCGCCAGAGGTAGCATGGTCTGCAGTATAGAAAGCACTGCTCTAATAGGTGCCTGTGATGGGGAGATGCCCTGCATGGGATAAATGCATTCCATAATGCAGTCAAACTAACATTGTGTGTTGAAGCTCATGGAACCCATTGTCTGCTGTGCTCAGAAATAAAAGCCAAGTGGAGCCAGTTTTTTGCTAAGGATATGTGGTGCTGCTGGCTGTAGGACCTTGCCTATGGCGGGGGCAGCCTTCTCCCTGTCCTGACCTGGGCCAGCATAGGTTTGTGAGTACTGTAAGGGGGTGTACATTTATACAATGACTAAAGGAAAGCATTCCCTTTTTCCTCTGTCTGCTCCCATCCCTCACTAAAAGAGCTCCATTTGACATAGACAATCCCAGTTTCATAAAGGCAAAAAGGATTTGCAGTTAAGGGTTAAAATGCAGGTTAACATCAAGACCAGGGCTGAGTGACTGCCCCAGCCAGCAGATAGAAGACATTTGTTATGGAAACTCTGGAACTGGCCATCCAAAACCTTTCTTGGGCCCTTCGGTACTGTACGGTAGCCTTCATAGATCTGCTGTAGGCAAGGTGAACTCACTGCTCTGGTACGTCCCTGTGCTGAAAAGCTGGGGAGTCCTGAGTCAGGAGCTTAGCTGAAAAGCAGTCTTTTTCACATATATTTCCAAAGTTTCCTTTTCAAGAAAGATTTTGATGTTTCCTTTGAAGGTCACCTTTCAAATCTGTTCTGTAAAGTTGCCTTAGATATAAAATCCTTACTCAAATATATGAAAAGGTCAAATAAATTGCACTAAGTAAACAAGCTGGCTTTGCTAGCTTTTGCAGGTGTCCAGCACATGGGAGTGTTAGGATACATGGCAGAGAACAAAAACTTAACTTATTTATCTCCTTTCAGTAAAAGTGGGCAGTAACTAACTGAAGAAAAAGTTCCAGACTAAAAAATTCTTTCCATTTTAGCTTCAGGAAATAGGCCCCTTGTGAGCTGAACTGATAGAGAGCAACAGCTCCTGTGGTACTTTGCCATTTAAGAGAGGGTAGCAGGAATATTTGCAGTAATTTAATTTTAAGTGTTTTCAATTGGAGGACAGGAGCAGATCCTCCCTGCAGCTTTCATTTGTCAAGATCCATATGTTTAGACAGATGAGTTAATAAAGAACCTCCCTCAGAATAAAAACAACATGGCCTACTAGTTTCAAGGCTAATTTATGGCTTAAAATTTTCCACTGCTCTGGGTCTGTTTTATGCAGTTGTCACTCAGTGGTAGGCTGAAGTTTCAGGATGTTTCTGATGGCCCAGCTTTTCTTTTTGAACCTTAACATAAAATTGATATTATCCACCAACTTTCTCTGTGTTTATGAAGAAGGCACTTTTATAAAGGCTTCCTTGGAGAAGATACAAACGGCCTTCTTCCATCTTTTGTTTTACTCAGAGATGCCCACCTGGCCCATCCAACAGATTCCTACAGCTGGCTGTTACAGACAGCTGCCTTTTTCTTCAGCACACAGATTTTAGACCCAGGCCTGCTGCCAACCCTCAACATTTTTTCTTAATCTCCATGCGTCCTGGTAGACAAAATTTCCACTGAAGGCAGAGTGGCAGGGGTGGTGCCCTGGTCCAGGTGCTGGATGTGCTCCCTGATTAGCGGGCCAAAATTTGGGAATCATGGTTGGAGTGCCAGAGCTCCTAATGTCCATTTCTGGTAATTCAGCGCTACCACGCCCACTGACCTATTTTATATATTTCCAGTAAAAATTCTCAGCATAGCTCAACTTCTGGAGGAATAAAATGGCCATTTTAGAAAGTGATTCCTGTGGTATTCCTTGGGTGCATGAAAGTCTAAGCTGAAACCTTTTCCCAGAGACTCTTCGTGGGGTTCAGTGGGGAGCAATAGGAATGGTTTATCTGACCCAGCCTAGATGGCTGCTATAGGATGAACTGAAGCTGGAGTGCCTCTTTCTCTCTGATGATCCTAAAGGGAAACATGGTTTGAGTCCTCAGGAAACATCATGGGACAGATAAGCCCCACTTCAAGTCTGTATTTGTCTCTCTCTGTTTTCTAAAAAGGTCGCTTTTGAAATGTATCCCCTAAGACAAACACCACTGAGAATGGTGGAGTTTTTAATAATTTCTTGTAAAGTTACTGTTCCTGTGGAAAAAAAGAAATCCCCCAAGCCCCTCATGTAGTTTGTTCTGCAGTTTGTAACTGCAAAACCTTTTTCTAACACAGCAGGTGCAGATTCATGCAGAGTGCAGAGCTATTATATTAATAAAATAGAATCACCTAAGCGTATTTCCTCTGAGCTTCCAGAAAGATCTTGGAAGCATTTCCTCACTTGAAAAAGTTCAAATTGTTCATTTGTCAATATTAAAAGAAAAAAAAAAATAGCCACACAAACGAGTATTGATGCCTACAGCTTGCAAATAACTTTATGGAGGGTGAGACAATTTTTTCCAGCATCACTCTTCATATTAATTACTTTAAAAAATGAACATTCAAAGCTATTGGGTCCAGGAACAACTTCATAATATCAGTGGCTGCAAAATGAAAAACGTGCATGTTGGCACATTTGTTCAATCTGTGGTGGCAAGCAGGGACTCTGCTGCTGTTTTATGTGAATTTTAATGAAAGCAATTTATCTCATTTCCGCCAACCCAAAGCCATTATTTATAAATCAGTCATCAGATCTCCCGCATAAGGAAGAACGAGTTAGTTTGGTACTGAGAACCAATCTCTGATTTGTGGCAGGAAATCAGCAACCAGAAAACAAGCTTATTAACTACCATTAGAAATGTCATCTAGCAACTGCCACCCTTTCCATATTCGTCACCCAAAATGGGAAAATCTCCAGGGTGAAAAGCCCTGGGCTTATGCTATGCTGAGCAGCTGGCACAGCTTTCTGGCTACACGAGCCATCGCTGAGGACATCTCCAGGTCTTCAGGTCACCTGTGGCCAAAGCCTGCAATGCCTGGTGTGCTGCTGTTTGGCCTTCAGTGAGCTTGTGGTGTCTGTTTTGTTCCCTAGGGATGGGTCTCTCTCTATCAGGAAAACAAAGCCTGTGTCTGGCACCACTGCGGCAGACTTAGCAGAGGCAACGCGCTGCCCTCCTGCCAGCCTGCCAGGAGCCTGGCAGAGCTGCCTCTGCCATCACTTGAGTCTTGTTGATGTGACTCACTCTCAGTACAAACCAAGTGCCACTGGGCTGATTTCACAGCAACTGCACTGTTTCACCTGGATGAGAGATCCAGGGCAAGAGACCTTACAGGTGGATATGTGGGCCCTGTGATGCTGCCCCTTTTGTCTTGGAGTGCCGAGCCTTCTGCCCTGACCTTTCTGTGTGCTGGGCAGAGGAGCAGCACCATAGCATAGGGCAGGAGAAGCTTTCACTGTCAGAAGTTTTTTTTATTATCCCTCTCTGCCAATCTGGCCCCTTTTAAGGACACTATTTTCTTTTCCCCCTTAAAGAAAACACCGTGGCTGTTTTGCAATTGGGATGGCTATTTTAACTTAGCGTGATTTATATTCCATTCCCTTCTGGCTGCCGTTGAGATTGGCCCAGTCCTATCCACTACACATTTCTGATTTAAAACTGCCTTCACAACCCCTTGGTAACTTCAGCACAAGAGACAGGATGTTATCAAAAAGCTGGAGTAATGCATAGCTGCACCTGAGCACAGCCAGGGCAAGCCACACACTGCTATTTTGGGAAGCTTTTATACCTTGTATTTTTCCTTTTCAAAAGCACTCATATTGCTGCTTAAAATACAGAACCTATTTTTAAAAGAGGCTGTTCTGTTCACCTTGGCAGTGTGTAATTACAGGAGAGAGACATCACGGACATTAATACAGGGCGCCTTTGTGGAGGCAAAAGGCACGAGGAGTTCGCTTGTGGGTGTGATGCCAGTAATCAGCTGGGTAGGCAGTGGGGTGAAGGGGTTACCTGGGTCCCTGGAGGGGGGAAAGGGGCCCCTTGCCCTTCCCCATCTCCCATCTCCTCTTCAGCTAAGCCATCTCTACAGTCGTACTGCAAATTCACAAATGACTTGCTTGCTGTCAATAGCAAAGAGTTTTCTTCAAGTTCTTATGAGGGAGCCACTTTTCATCAGAAATTAACACCTGCCTTTTAATTGCTGAGGACTAGCACTGTCTAATGTGCACCGGAGTGCAGCACAAAGTGTTGTTCCCAGTACCCGCACAGGATGAGCTATTTCAGTGTGTTCTTCCCATTCCTTGATTCTGTATTTTCTTCAAGCCTATGTCTGTCTGTTTTGGGACTATTTTATAGAGTGGTTTTTTTGAACCAGTTCAGCTGATAAATCAACTAATTGGGGAAAAACAAGGAACAATCTCAAAACAAAGGGGATAACAGGAAAATCAGGTTTCCCAAGA
The DNA here is from genome assembly GCF_971803275.1 of Cyanistes caeruleus. NCBI lineage: Eukaryota > Metazoa > Chordata > Aves > Passeriformes > Paridae > Cyanistes > Cyanistes caeruleus. The sequence continues at coordinate 19,755 of NW_028256139.1, read as the reverse complement.
AGTAACTGAAAGAGATATAACTATAGCAATAAATGAGAACTATCAAATACTGATTGCTAGCATGAGTGAGTGTCTCTGGGCCACAAACCTGGTGCTTTCCTTCAAATACAACGTCTGGAGGGGTATGTTATCAGGGGCTGCCATTTTGAAGGGACTTTGGCCAGTTCATCCTCTCAGAGCTTACCTTTAAGGGCTTGTTCATTGGAATTTACAAAAAGGTTTTAATATAAATGGAACCCTTGGAATCCAATTTACCTCAAATTCAAATCTGCAGCAGTGAAAGTACTTGCAATAAAAGGCGCTGGTTACCTGTGACACAGCGTTTGAGGAAACCTATTGTAGAATGTACCCTCACTGAAGAAGGATTGGGATGGAAAGTCCCAGGGTTTAACAGTTCATGATAGTTCATGGGTTTTCAGCGAAAATAGGACCTAACTTATCTTCAAGTAGAATATGAGAATCAGAATCCAAAGTAAACTGTAGTCCCAGTGGTATCTAAACACATGCTTTCATGCAAGTAGATGTTAAAGCTGTTCTGGGAAAGAAGAGGAAGAAAATAAAACCTTCATTGAGATGGCTGTATTTCATCAAGCAAGCAAAACCCAAATGTCATTAGCCTTGTTTATTATAAATTATGAGCAACAAAGAAGTTACTGGAAAATTAGTATTGCAGAACTCCAATCTGTCACTATTTTCCTATTTTTAAGAGTAATGTCTGACTATTTAATTTAATTTTTTAACGCACTCTTTTTATTTTCCAGTATATCCCTTCTACCTCAGCATGTATTTATTTCCAGTGGACTCCCAGGTGGATCTTCCTGAAAGTACTTGGAACCAAATGTTTAAAGGTTGGTCCTGATTCTTAGTGACTGAGCTTATGAGTGAGTTGTATCTTGATTTGAAATAGCTTGGATTTAATTTTTAACAAATTATGAACAATCACAAAGCTGGCCACAGTACAAATGAAAACTTCATCCTGCAATATGTCAAGTTCATCACCCAGATACTGAAAAACAAAAAGACACAGCAAAACTTCATTCACAAAGATTTACCCACCAGATGAGACTTTAAAGTGGTTACGTCTTTCCTGCTTCAGAATGTCCCAGTTTCCCACATTGTACTGGTCTTTACTGGGAAAATTGTCATAGAAGCAAAAGAGCAAATTCTAGTTTTAGTTCACCTGGCCCAGCAATTGGTATCTACTACTGATGGTGCTTCTGTGGCATGCACCTTTGGTACTAAAAGTTAGAAAAGAACTGCCATCTTATTCTACATGGTATACCCAAGACATAATAAGGTAAAAACCTTTTGGACAATGCCATGGGACAAGGAGAGATATTGGACTTGGACAAATAAACCCATGAATCACAAGCCCATACCTAGGCTTTTTCTTAGACTTCATTCTGGGCTAATATGCATAACAATTGTATTAATTGGAAAACTGAGGATTTTTCCAAGTATATGTTCATTTGTCCTCTAATGCTGGATATATATTGTGCTAATTTTGAAAAACTGTGAGCTCTGTGGGTCAGTCTTATTCCACTTGCAGGTTAAATCTCTTTATCCTGTGGCGCTTTTTGGCTCCTTGAGGACTGGAGAATAGCTTCACAGTTTAAGACTTTATGTGCATTTCTAGAAATTTAGACGTATGAAACTGGCTTCTGAAAAAGCTCTAAATAATCTTTCCAGGCTACTGAGCATGTCAGTAAGCCTTCATTCTGCCAAAAAAGCTTTTTTATCCCCTGAATTCCTGTGATGCAACTGCACTTAACTGTCAAGTAGCTTTCTGTTTTACAGGTTTTAGACTTAAACTACTTAACTGAAAATGGCTGTAACTGAAACTCTTGCAGGTCACGTGGCAAGACCCAGTATGAGCAATTATGGGTGCAGTCCACTGCCATTCTGTCAGAAATCCAAGATCAGTGTACTTCTTGTCTTTCTCTTACTTAGGCTTGAGTGAAGAGGAAGAGGATTCTGCTGTAGGAGAGGCATCAGGAAATGTTCTACATGTAGAACATAGGAAGTTGCTTTTACTAGCAGGGACATCTTGCTGTGCAGAGCCATCTCTTGAAGTGTTTCATATCTTTCCAGCGTTGGCTGGGCCAGCCCACCTGGCCTGGGCTCACCAGGGCTGAGAGGTAGGTCTCCACTCTCTTCTCCTTCCTTATGGCTCTTCCCCAGAGCTCTTCTCTCTCCTTCCACCATGCTCTGACACCTCCCTCTCCTCTCTTGGTCTGTGCCAAGCTGGGCCAGACCTGCTGGTGCTGGAGATTTGGGTGTGGAAAGGCTGTGGGGAAGTTAGGGAGCTGCAGAAGCCCAAAGGAGGAGGAGAGCCCCTGCCTGGTGCCTGATGCAAGCAGGGCACCCAAACTGGCCACCAGCATTCCCACCTCTCTTCCTGCTACAGACCTGGGTGAGGCTTTTTAACCCAGTTTGGCTCTTTCTCTCCTTCTTCCTTCTTATCTCTGGCTCTGTGGTGGGTAGCCACCTGCCCCACCTGCCTCTCCAACACCCCCTGGCAGGTTGAAAGCTGGGGGTCTTTGGGAGGAACAGGAGGTGACTCCAGAGCTTGGGGTTGTCAAGCCTCTTGCACAGGGTGGTATAAATTCTCCTGTGGTCCCTGCCAGGAGTGGGTTTGCCGTGGTTGGCCCAGTCAAAGGGCTGAGGTGCATGTGGAGTCAGCCCTCTGATGGCTGCATTATAAACCTCAGTGCCGAGGATTTTACAGTGTGTTTCAACATGTAATTTAAAATGAGAGCGAGGGCCAGGAGCAAAGTCCTTCATTCCATACCCCTCCTAGTTTAGGGGATGGTCTGGTTGATACTCCTGCATCCCATGCCAGGTGCCTCCCAGTGACACCCACATGGAGAGGCAGAGATACCTGGAAGTGCCCAAATGGGTCTGGCCATCAGGGTTTCTGTCAGAAAGGCTGAAAAGAAGCCAAAACTTCTCAGACTACCCTCAGTTTTATTACTATTATTATTCTTCACAACCCCAAAATGCATCAAATGCATCCAAACCTGTCAAGCTGAGAGTACCACGTTTGGAGCATGGAAAAAAAAGTCTCAAGTAAGAAAACAGTGGGTTGGAAATGGGAAGGTTGAATGAGCCCCACCTGAAATAACTAAAAAAAATGTATTTTTGGCTTTAGCAAGTCAGCCAGAAGGATCCTATATGTTTTTGTATATAGTTCCCAGAGGACTTAAAACTGTAAGATTTGATGCTAAACCTATTTCTGTGCTGTGAAACCAGGGACAGCTGTACAAATATTTGCTGTTTTTAATTAAACCTAACATTGCTACTTCCTTCTTTTAAGTTAGGTCAAAGGACTGGCAATTTTATGCTTTGATAGATGAAGAAAAACAGTTGTGGGTGCTGTGTTTTAGAAATATGTTATAAAATAAGAAGTCTGAGGAAAAAGGCCTCAGAGGCTATAATAGCTCTGCCCTTGTGCTTTCTTCTCAGAGGTGTTTTCCTTGTCAAATATTTTGCCTTATCCATATAGCAACTGTTTCTGCTGTAATTCTGCTCATTATTTTTCCTTGAAAGACTTTTATTTAAACTTTCTTTATGCTCCCTAGTTAAACTTTAGGTAACGTTCTCTCAGCATTGTGTTTTTCATAAATGTAGATAAATCTGCTTCGTTAGGGGGAAATTAAGAGGTGGCAGGTCCCAGTCTCTTTACACCCCCCCCACCCCCCACCCCCAACTAGATTGCTTCAATCACTCAGCAGAATGTCTCACAATAATTCCCACTGGAGAAGTGCTGGTATTTAGAGATGGGATTTATTGTCACAGTTTCTTCCAAAATCAGGGCTAGATTATAAACAATCACTTCTGAGACCATTTTTTTTGGTTACACAGCTAAGACCAAAGAGCACTGAGCTGCAACCAGCAGAAGAAAGCTCTTGTTTCAGCTCCATAGTCTGTTGCTTGTCCTGGGGTGAGTCCCTCAGTCTTTCACTGTGGCAAATGAGAATAAAGATGTTGACTCCCATGGTGACCTGTTTTAGGACCTGTACAATGATAATGTCAGGTATTAGAATTCAGCAGGCTTTTAGAGGAGGGCTATGATGACTAAGTATTAAGCAGTTGTCTTTCTGTCAAAAATTCCACATTGATGAACATGCACTGTCTGGACAACAGCCATTTTCACAATTTTTTGTTTAAAAATCAGGAAAAAAATGCTTATAAAGTCAGAATAACACCTTTAAACACCTAAGCATATACTGTAAAATTTTTTAGATTGCTTTTAAGTCAAAGTATAGACAGAAGGCACCAAGGAGGAGTAAGACAAGTATTTTTCTTGTTTTGATTCATATTTGGTGTTTAGTATTGCTTTAGATTTTCATTTACAAAAAAAAAAAAAAGATATTTGAACTTTTCATTCTAGTGAAAAACCTCAGATTTTTGTGGGGGAAGAAAAAGTGCCATTTCTTCCCCTCTGCTGTATACGATGAAAAGAAATGACAGATCATCCTTTCTGCCTATTTTTTTATTTCTGCTTTAAAATCACATGTCTGATTGTTCTAAGTGAAATCAATATTATAGGATTTAAGGATCTTCAGTAGGTTCTCAGTAAAGCTTGTTGTTATTATTATCAATGTTACTATTATGTTACTACTGCCAGCAGTTTTACTGTTGCTGTTGTTGTGGTGCTGAGCATTAGTGTTGATGTTAGAAGAGAATAGTTGTTTTCCTAAAGATGTAAACCTCATCTACCAGTTGATAAACATCTGTCAGCAGATAGTTACTGGTTCCTTCCTCTTGAGGTCTATCAGGCTGGCCCGTCATGAGTGCAGGACTCATGTCAGGCACTCAGACCAAACTGTAAATGTGCTAGATAGTGAAGAATGGGTACAAGAGTAGGGAGAAAAACATGCAGATTTGCAGTTTATCAGCTTGATCACTTCTTAAGTGCTAGAAGTATGATCTTCCTGGGTGGTTTGAATTAATTGGGCAGGATTAACATTTTTATAATAATTATAATTTTAAATAATTTTTATTATTTTTATAATGCTTTTTTTAATACAGAAATCTAAAAATCTTCAAACCATCTATCAAACCTGTATCAGGAATTTTCATAAAGAAACACTATACAAGGCCAATTGCAAAAATGAGAAGTGGAAGTGTGTCTTTATTTCCAACATCTGCCTCCCTATCTGCTGTGTTTATCTGTGTAGCAGAGTGGAGTCCTGCAGATACTGAGCCATTGATCAAGTAGAGAGTAAACCAAGAGGAGATGTATCAAGACTTCACGCTAAAGAAATCATATGCTGTGACATCTACCTTTGTTACCACTAGCACCTCTCACTTCACCACTAAAACCTTGGCAGAATGGGACATTTAACTGGTCTTAGCAGGGTTCCAGTGTGTGTCTATAAGCCCAGAGGTTCTCTTCCTGGCACTGCTGCTGCCCCATCTGCACTGTCATGCATGCCCCAAGGGGCAGAAATGGACATAGGAGAGGAGCATTTACTCCCCACTCCAGGACATAAAGGGAACAGCCAAGTTTGCCTTCTCTGTACTTGTGCTATAACTGAAAGTATTTCTATATTCAATGAGTTTTTCTCAATGACTTAACCATCCTTTCAGAAAAATAAGATGAATAGCTGCTTATTTTAATCTGGCAGCGCTTTGAGCAAATACAGCATTTTTTCTGTCTCGTGTAGCTCAAGGCTGAAAACCCAAACAGCAAGAAAACTCCTCTTCCCCCCACCACCCTTGCAAAATTAAAGTCAAGATTTTGTGGGATTCAGCACAATCCATGGGATTTATGTTGCACCTGTTGAATTCTCATAAGAAATATCAATTAAAATATTGTGACTTTGGAAGGAACATAGGAAATCTGTGGGGAGACTCATACTCCATGGCTTTCCTGCACCTGCAGCAGTATGCCTTCCCTGCTGTGTGCCTCTTGGACAAGGAGGGGCTGCCGGGCTGGTGCCATGTGCCACTCCTTTTCCATTGGCGCATGGGGAGGAGCCCATTTCCCCCACCTGTGCTGTGCTCACTGTTTCTTGTTTGGGTTGGCACACTCTGAATCAGGACTATGAGGATTTGCAGACATAATGCTGGGGCGTCTGGTATCATGGATTTGGGATGCTCTCCCTGCCCCTGAGTGTCTGGACTGTGAGGGGGTAGGGGAGGTTGAGATTTTGAAGCAGTTATCTCCAAAGACCAGTCCAACCTGATAGTAATTTCAAAAAGGCTCGAGGAGCTGCGAGTCAGTAAACCTTTGTCCCCAGCTGTGGGGTACTACCCAGGTGATGGTAGTATTTAGCAGGAATGGCTGGGTTCTGCACTGCTGTTGGTTGCTGCTGCTGCTTTTTGCACATTACATTGCTGGTGGCATGGCCCCAGGGGTGCAGAATCTTAGGGAGTACTTATGCTCAGGAGAGACCATGTTTCCAAGAAATGAGCTACATGTCTTCCCAGAATTCAGCAGCTCTAATTTGAACTTGATTAGGTTGTCCTAATTATCTCCCTTCCCTTCCCTTCCCTTCCCTTCCCTTCCCTTCCCTTCCCTTCCCTTCCCTTCCCTTCCCTTCCCTTCCCTTCCCTTCCCTTCCCTTCCCTTCCCTTCCCTTCCCTTCCCTTCCCTTCCCTTCCCTTCCCTTCCCTTCCCTTCCCTTCCCTTCCCTTCCCTTCCCTTCCCTTTCCCTTCCCTTCCCTTCCCTTCCCTTCCCTTCCCTTCCCTTCCCTTCCCTTCCCTTCCCTTCCCTTCCCTCCCCTCCCCTCCCCTCCCCTCCCCTCCCCTCCCCTCCCCTCCCCTCCCCTCCCCTCCCCTCCCCTCCCCTCCCCTCCCCTCCCCTCCCCTCCCCTCCCCTCCCCTCCCCATCCCCCTCCCCATCCCCATCCCCATCCCCATCCCCATCCCCATCCCCATCCCCATCCCCATCCCCATCCCATCATTATACAAAGGAGGGTGGATGCTCCTGCTGCCCAGCATGGAGGTGCTGGGGATCGCTTTGCTGCTGTGCGACTGCCCTTGGAGATAAGCCTGTAGCTATTCATCTAGAGAACCTGCCCAGTAGATATTAATGGAGCTTAGTCATAAGCCAGGTGCTGAACAATTACAGATGCTCCAGAGAATTTCAGAGACCCAGTAAAATGCTTATGGAAAAACAAGCAGAGGCATTCAGGAACATGGTTTTGAGCACAGACATAATTTCTGCCATTTACTTGTCCATTGCTTTTGCTGGATGTTGACAGCTGTGATGGTTTAGATCAGATTAACTCAAGCCCACATTCTGACTCCCAAAGTAACAGAGGATACCCTCAGTGTTTTCCTTGAACGAGGCTCATCCCTAGCATTTTGGTTGCACTCATCTTGCAGGTGTCCCCAAAACAGGCAACTCATCTCCCTGAATTGTCGCAAGGGGGGCGAACACATTTGTGGTCTCCCACAGGGAAAAAGATACACTGTGTCCTCATTGTGATGCTTGTTAATGAATGAGAAGAGGCAAGTAAGCTATAAAGTGTTTCCACAGTCTCTGACTTTTCTCAACTAGAGGCATTTTCTTGTGCCTGTGACAGTTTCTTCTGTTTAGTAACCCATAGTAGATCTGTTTCCAAGTGCTTGTCCCCTGTCCCTCTAAACCTGTAGAGACACAATGTCTTTTGGCAACAAAGTCATCCCCACTGGTCACTTGATGAATCACTTCTTTATGTTTTTAACCTGGCTCCTTTATAACACATCTGTCTTGTACTGAAAGGGACTAGTCAATAGTCAATCCCTCTCCTTGGCAGACAGCATTTTGCAGATCTTTTTCCTAATGTTTTTTTCCAGCCTCTTCCCATTCTCCTGCTATGGGTTAGTGTCCCTACAGAAGGCCAGCTGGAATTCTCCCTTCTCCTGAAAGCACGGAGTCAGCCCAGTTCACCCACAAAACCATGAACAACTGATTTAGAATGGGTGGCTTAGCACTGGTGTGGTGCAGACAGCCCACGTGGCTGGCTCTGCTGGCTCAGCTCTGGGGTCTGGACTCTGCAGCCAAGAGTCAGGCACAGCAGCTGGCTGCTGCAGCCTCTTCCACCACTGTGGCTCTTCCTGTGGGGAACACTTGACCAGACTTAGGTGTGTGTTTCTAGGATACAAACACAAAAATATTTTCAGTCTCATATGTGTCATTCTGGGGAGACATTTTGCCCTCAGAACTGACCTTTTTATATAACACCAACTAAATACACATTGCACCTAAGTGGAGATACTCTGTTAGAAATAAATGTGCATATAAGCATTTGGAAGTGTAAAGGTGATATTTATAAAGTGACCAGAACACCCACTATGTGCTGCATAAGCCAGTGGAAATAACAGCTGCTGAGTTTTATCAGCTTTAGAGCACCACAGGAGCAGCACACAGAGTGGTTCATCTGTGATGTGTCAGTGCTGAGCACAGCTGACTAATGCACTGCTGTAGCTAAAGGCAGTGTAATCATATAGAGCCTATAAGTACATGATAAAAGGAGTAGCAGTTTTATGGCTTTTCAGGTGCTTTCTCCTAATATCCACATCTGTACTGTATTTGTGAGGGTAAAAGTAATGAAAATTCTTGCAAGTGAAAATAACTATTCTTTAGAGTATACCTAGGGGTGTTGTCTTCCCTCCAGCCCAGTGGTAAACATGTTGATGTTGGAGTAAAGAAAGGGTTGTTATTTGTCCTGGATGAGTGAAATACAGCTTTATCATTCTGCATTAACTGTTTCATATTCTGTATACACTCATTTTAATGACTAACTGATGGTTCATAAGTCACAGAAACTTTTTTTTTTTTTTTTTTAAATTCTGAAACTATTAAAAGCTCCACATAAAATCTAGGATATAAAATTGACAGGAATTGAAGAAAATTAAATTACCTGAAGTGACTGTTTTGTTCTCAGAACAGCTTCCACTGTAGAAGATTATGATTTTTTAAAATTTTCTGTGTCTCTGAAAGAGGTATAATTTTCCTTAGGTGCAGCATCAGGTAGACTAATGGAAGCTGCAATGGACACTGAAAGTCAGTATAGAGGGGCACTGATGCAGAAAGACACAGCCTTACCTTCTCCCAAGCTGGCCTCACATTCCTGCTTGTGCATCACCTCCTCCGTCATAGTTGTGCAGAGAACTGGGGTGAGAAGCTGATCTAGGTTTAAACCTACGAAGCAAAAACACTTCAGATGGGTTCCCTCCCCAGGAAAGCTAATTTTGCAGATATGGAGGCTGCTGTGCTAGCATAGGGAGGATTGTTGTGAGGCATAAACATGTGATGGAATATTAGAGATTTCTTTCCTTAGCAATACTTTTGCCAATTCACAGTGTTCATCAGACTGTCACCAAAACTATCCTAAGAGTAGAAATATTAATATTAGCCAGTAATTAGTGGTACTAGGTATTTATTTATTAAAAACCACAAATAAATATAGTTCTGTGTCTTTAGAAGAGGGGCCATGAGAATGATTTACATTTTTCTTGAAGTCTAAATGCCTGTTTTTTGGCATGGAAGGGAGTTGCTACAGGCTCGGTCTCACCTGTGCTAGCCATAGTTCACTTTGCAGATGTGCTGAAGGATGTTGCACATGTTCGAAGCAAGTGACTATAATTGGACCTTCTGGGAAACATTATGGGTCACCTAAATTCAGCAAAGAGTCCAGAGGGAGAAAGCTGAGCTTTAAAGACCTGAGAGACTTGAGCTTGTGCTGAACACAGGATATCAGGAGGAGGAACTGACTATTACCAGAGGGGCCTGGAAAGGAGCCTGGCTTGGTAGGGACAGACCTGTAAGGCTCCTAGTGAGGATGTAAGCTGGCTAAAAAGGTGGGAGGGAGTTCTCTGAAAAGTTTTGAATTTGCATTAATGAAGCTGGCTTTCAAAGGGGAAATGTTCTTGGGAAAACAGGAAGAGAAATAGGTTGAAGCTGAGCCAAAAATTAGGCTGGGTGAATAGCAGAAATCATAAATCTGTGCACAGTTTTTACCTGCTCTTGAAAAATCCCAGTCATGAAAGAAAACCAAACTTTCATGCTTGATATCTGCACAGCAACACATGAGCAGTTTCTATGGGTGAATGCTCAGCTGAGCAGCTGAATGAGAGGCTGGCTGTTGGTTAAGTTAGTGATTGCAAACAGAGAGCTGTTTACGTTCACAGGAGAAGAATGGCATACAAATATCCTACTGTTTGAGAAACAAGGTCGGGTCGGGTGAATAAAATGGATAAGACATTGTTTGTATAACAAAAGGGGCTGAGTAAGGACTTCAGAGGAGGGTGTGGATGAAGTTACATAAACAGAACCATTAATAAATCTGCTGTCAGTACTGTACACTTGCCACTTATGCATGTGGGCTGGGCAGGGGGCCAAGTGAGTACACATTCATCAGCAGATTCTTAATTTTAGCAGGATAAAACTTTAATGTACCATTCTAAATGGAGTCCTGTATATTTTCCCTTTTGTCAATGGAAAAAGAGGCAATCTCACATGGGGACATATTCCATTGTCAAGCTGTCACAAAACTCCCTATAAAGGATGTTTGTAGGTGGGTGGCTCAGAGTAGGTGCCTCTTTTCTAGATGGCTGAGTTAGGTAGATGAACCCCAACCACAGAAAGTACTTTTCTTCAGAGTCTTTGTGGAGTTTTCAAAATGTAAAACTAATGCTTGAGAAGCTGAATTGCAGTCACTAATATTGATCTGTAAGTACATTTCCATGCCCCCAAAATTATTTATTTCTACATCTACCATATTTACGATGGCAGCTCCAACTAGATTTGACCAAAGAGGTATTGTTTTGCTGTTGATGCTCCCACGATACATGAGTTCATCCGAGTCTCCTGTTTGAAACAAGCATGCAAGGGGCCAATTCACTGAGCACAATTTATTCCAGATCCTTTCAGAAATATACAATGCTCTTGAGCCTGTACAGATGTGTAGCCGATAGGGAGCTGTTTGGCTACACAAGTTTTTTATATATTTTTCAACTAAATCAGAAATCCAAATGCAAAAGTCAGCACTCAGATGTCTACGTGGATTTGTGACTCTCCTGCCTAAGTTGTGAGGTTATAAACCGAGGGATTAAGTTCATATGTACATTTTTTTCTTTATATGACAGACCTAAGATGAATAATATTGCTCATTTACAGAATCAGAGAACATTTAACTGGGAAAGGTTTCTTTAAGCCACTGAGGTAAAACCATGGGTCTTTCAAAAGGGGTTTTAAGCTGGTTTTGATAACCCACAGTGTCAGCATTTTTCACAGGAAGACATCTCTTCTGCTAACTCTGACGATTTCTCATGTGTGTTTTTCAGAGCCTTGTCCACTCCAGCTTAAAAATACCCAGAAATGGGACATATGCTGGCAATCCTGAGGCATGTACTAACATAAACCAAAGTTATTTAATAGAACTGTAATACAGTTCATTTTATTCAGTCCTTACAGAAAGCTGTATGTGAAAGAAATGGAAGACAGTAGAAAAGTGATGCCATTGGCAGTGAGCACAAAAACACTCAGGTTGCTTCAACCCACAGAAATGGGTTCAAGGATTATTATAGCTCAGGATGTACACATCAAGTTCCTGAATCCTGCCATGCCCATCCCTCTGACCTTAGTGCTGTCCTCATCATCAACCCACCAACAGCTAGTCAGGTGCCCAGCCAAGTACATGAGGGTTGTGTCACGCTGCCAAGCCCTCATGCCAAAAAGGGGCGTCTGGACTCACCACAGGAAGTCCAGAAGCAAGAAGGTGGATGCAAGCCTAAACTTCTGTCCCAGTGGAGCACGTATCAGTGGGGCCCTGGTGGATAACTTCCACCCCCTATTTGCAATCATAGTTTCAACTGAGTTAAATAGTGAATTGCTGTGTCCCTCCACCCCTGCCCCTGCTGCTGGAAAACCTCTCTGAGCTGGGAGGGCAGCACAGGGCACTCAGTGGGTAGTATAAACTCTCTTCATACCTGTGTACAGGCAGCACAGCTTAAATCCAGCAGTAATGTGGAATATTTGGCCCAGTGTGGCTTACAGGCAGATGGTCCTTGCCTGCTAACATTAACTGCAGGCAGCAGACACAGGTATGCAATGCCACTTGCTAGTATTTCTGTGGTGCTAAGGAAAGGAGGACCAGGAATTAATTCCACTACTGGATCCTTTATTTACCCACACTACTTACTGGTTTATTTTCTCCCTGGTTTTATTTTGGACCCCAAATAACTCTGTCCAAGATATCACCCAATCGTGGTTTTAGTGAAGCCTGCGCCAGCTTTGCTTCACTCCATTTATACCACTCCTTAGTGCTATTCCAGAAGGCTTTTCATTGTCAAACTCCCCCATATGCTTTTATGTCACAGTTCAGGGCATAAAACCTGACCTCACAGACTTGCTTTAAAAACATCACTTGCAGGCTTGGCCTGTACTTTTTTGGAAAGGTTTGGCTGAAAATGTTACACAGACTAATGCTGACACCTAAGAGCAAGATGTGCTACATGAGGCCTGCAGGAAATCCTGAGCCAAGGTGGCATGGATGCAGTTTGCTTGGGAGAAAGCTTGTCCCATGCCTTTTAAAGACTAAAGCCAGGAGTTAAAGCCAATTAGTGCCTGCTAAATGGACACTCTTAATCCAGTTAGACCTTTTTCCAGGGTCCAGATTAACAGAAACTAGAGATTATATCTGTTTCAACTTTCAGATGATGCTCTGACTTCCCTTTAGCTCAGGGTGCTTTTCAAATGAACCCTAGTTTTCCTTGCTATAGTGTTTGATCATATCACTGCCAGGAACATATCACAGACCCTACAGCTGGGGCCGTGCTGGTACCTACATACGGAGTAGTGGTATGGAGGTCAACAGCCCATGCTGGTAAAGCTTCACCAAGCCCTAAATCTCCAGGCCTCACCGTTGCTTCATCAGAGAAGAAGGAAGGCTCTGCCTTTTACAAAAGGCTGGAAAAATCCACGATGAAGTGGCAAGGGAAAAATAGGGTCAGTGTGGAAGACAAATCTTATATGTGCAGTTAGCTTTTCAATATAGAAAGAAGTGATGACAACCTGTTTGCTTCCATCCAAATCCCTCTATCATCTAGTCTTGGAGAGGACCAGTGTCTCTACATGGGGCACACTGTATTTTTAATCCAATTATATTATGGCTCAGTCCCTTTCCTACAATTTCAAGTTAAAGCACTAATACAATTAGACAGCAACTGAGTTTAACAGCCATAGCCATAAACTTGATGGTTTGCATAATTTAGTTGGGAGTTGCCTTAGAGATTTGCTGAAAATACTGAACTTCGGGTTTTGGTTTTGTTTTTCTTCCAAAGGTAAAAATGGAGACTATTACAGAGGCTATAAATACAAACCTAATTTCTCTAGAAAGAAGTGCAGTGCATGTTCTTATTTTGCAAACATGGTCATGAACTGCTATTAAGTTCAGTGTGGCTTTGCATCTTAGGTAAGAGCCTGCAGTTTTCAGGATTTGGTTTAGTTCCATGGAAGTGCATGTGAGCCCTTCCACAAATACAACATTATCTGTTTTCACACTGTATTTTTCAGTCAGAGGTGTGACAATCAAATGTAGAATTTCTAGAGAAAAATTGAAGAATGTGAATAGAAAAGAAAAAAGAAAAGGGAAAAAACCACAAAACACAACTGTCAAACTGATGGCAGAAGTCAGGGATGGGCTTACAAGGAAAGGTGAAAATGATATGGCTGTCCTGTTCACATTATCACCAGCCAGAGGAGCAGTATGACATGGGAGCAGTTGAGTAGCTGCAATGCAGGCCACCTCCCAGATCAGAGCTATATCTGGCCCTGAAAGTACCTCACAATATAGTCCTTGCAACAGGAAAAAACCCACCTCAATTACACACAACTTCCTGGTGTTTGCTGTAGGTGATTTGCTTTTTAATGTCATTATAAATTAACATCCCACTACTATAATATGAAAATCAACCCAGATTTCATTTTCTTTTTGCTGCTTTGTTAATTGAATGTAATATGGTTTGGAGAGGTAAGCATTTAAAAATCATAATTCAATTAAATTGCCACTGCTAAGGTATGTCCCTGACCAAAGAGCACTGAGTTCCTTACAGTGGAAATTTAGACAAAACACAATATCTCATTTTTATTCCATGATTCGATTAAGGCAATGTGCCTAAAAGGAATCAGATTCTATTAGATGGATTATAACAGGATTATAAAACACATATGCATGATTTGGTCCTGTTCATAAAAGGCAAGAGCAATTCATTTGCTTGAATAATTGGAGGAAGTGGTTAATTTTCTGGTGTAGAACTTCATTCATGCACGTTTGAAATTGTAATGGGCTACTGGACATTTTACAGTGAATCCTCTGTATGTTCACTCACCTGAATGCCCCATGGTCATACTGAAAGTTAATTGGAAGATGTAAAAAGTCTGGGGGTATGATTTTCTATTTTCCATTACCGGCCAACAAAAGGGAGGGGAGGAAAAAAAAAAAAAAAAGAAGGAAACTTTTGGTTCTGGAAGACTTCATTTGAACCATTTCTAATTTTGCTTACCTATAGATTCATGCCATGTGGTGGGTTATTTAGAGTTTATATTATGGATGGTTATAGTTATTCAATGTAAGAACATTTGTAAAAAAGACGTGCACTGGATACAATACATACTCTATCTCTTCTCAAGTAGAAAAAACTTATAGAAATCTTCTCCCTCACCCCTCACAAAGATCTGGGACTCTCTCCAAGTATCTGTCTGCTTTTGCTCTGAATTTTCCACCCAGAGCTTGTGAAATGTATGTAAAGCTAATTCTGTAGGTCATACTCATGGCAGAGCTAGAACCAGCCAAACAGGGCTCCTAAACCAGACCTAGCAGTCTGCTCAGCAGGTGAGTGGGGAACCAGACAGAATAGCCAGATGGATGTCAGATTTCTGTGACTTCATCTTTGGCTTCTGCAGAACATGCACTGGTGAATGAGTTTCAGTTTTGGGCCTGAAAAAAGACGGCAAGGAACAAACAGTCTGGGTCAGCTGCAGCCTCTGAGGAGAGTGGGGTGCTGTAAAGGATCCAAAAACATCCCCAGAGGGCTGACAGATGAGACACAGGGTTGTGGCAGACCAGCACCTGTCTAGGGCAGCAGCTGGAAAGCAAGAGAGATACAGCAACACATCTCAGTCACCATTGTACAGTTACATTTAAACAACAGAGTGCACTCTTTAATGTTTTCTTACACTGCCTTGAACTTTGATTTTTCAAGTGATTTTAAATAATTTTTAACTGGCTAAATAAATAACCTCAAATGAAGTATTTAATTAGACTTTTCCAAACAAAAACTATTTTTTAAAATTTCTTTTTCCTTTTCTTCAACAAAAGCGGTACTTTCCAGTGTAGGTTTTTGCAGAGAGTACTGTTTCTTGTCTGGAAGGTCAGCCCAGCAAAAAATTTCCAACAAGCTCTATGTTGAAAAAGTGGTGGGTTTTTTCAGCCTCTGAGACCCTGAAAAGTACAGTCAGGGCTGCTGTGGCTTTTCATAGCATTTCATACTGGCTCATTTGTCTCACTGTTTATGTAAATAGGAGAATGCTAAGAAGTCTTTTCTGGACCTTCCCATCTCAGAGGTCTGGGACACTTTTTACTCCTTCATTTTGAAATCAGAGTGAAAGGATCTTTTCTCCTCTCTTTTCACTTTCTTTTCATCATGCCAAAAGCTGTCTTGAATTATGTAGCTTTTGTAAAACTCCTTGAAATGTGTTTATATAAGAACAAACCGTAAAAATTGAAGTGAAAGGACCAAATCCTGTGCTGCACTTACTCTCCATTGATGAGGTACTCAGGGAAAGCCGGAATGGCAGAATGTGAATAAGGGCAGAAGAGAGATTAAATTGTACTCTAGGGCAGTTGAGGCACCATGGGCAGGCAGTGCAGATTCCAAACTCCCTATAGATCTTATATGTAAAGGTGGACGGTTCATTCACAACGCAAAATAAAGATTTAATTTCTCGCCCACTTTGCATGGCAAACTCATGAGGTAGCTGACAGAGTTTCTGTGGCAACCATACTTGTGAAATTTGTACACTGCCAAATAAAACACAACTCATCTTCTCTTTATAACTGTTTTCGTCATGGCTGGTGCACTGGTGCTGCCCAGTATGGCATGCGTGCTGGGCCGCGGCTGGGGAAGGCACTGGGTGACAGAATGGGTCCCCAGGCTCTGTGGTCCCCAACACAGGAAGGACATGGACCTGTTGGAGTGGGTGAGAGGAGGGCCACAAATATGGTCAGAGAACTGAAACATCTCTCTTACAAACAGGCTGAGAAAGGTGGGAGTGTTCAGCCTGGAGAAATCTTCAGGGAGACTTTACACCTGCCTTCCGGTACCTAAAAGGGGGCTCAGGAGACCTGGAAAAGGACTTTTTACAAGGGCATGTGGTGCTAGGACAAGAAAGAATGGCCCTAAATTGAAAGAAGGTAGGTTTAGATTAGATATTAGGAAGAAACTCTTTACTGTGAGGGTGGTGTGGCCTTGGCACAGGTTGCCCAGAAAAGCTGTGGGTGCCCCATCCCTGGAAACGTTCAAGGCCAGGCTTGATGGGGCTTTGAGCAACCTAATCTAGCAGGAGGTGTCCTTGCCCATGGCACAGGAGCTGTAGCTAGATGATCATTTCCAACCAAACCGTCCTATGACTCTATGATTCTTTATCCTCCCAGAAGAGAAGCTTGCAGGTTTACAAATGCTCTCCACAACTATGTCTTGAAGGCCACCAGAGTCCTTTTATTTAACATCCTCTGTCACTGTCATTGCCAACCAACTTATAATCATATTTTAATGTGTTTTTTTAAACTAAGCTGGAATTACTAGAATTTACTTTTTACAAACACTGCTTTCTGACTAGTCACCGAGCCCCCTCCTCTTTTGCCAGTGTATGGATACAGAGTTTCTAGGTGTAGAAAACTTGTAAACCCCAGAGACTTAGGATCTCTCCAAAGAAGACAGACAGTCTAATTGTTCCAAAATTAAAACTTATACTTTAAATTGCCAGGGGCAGATCCACAGTTTATGGAAGCAGATGTGCTTGCATAGGCATGTGTGGGAATTCATGCCAGAGGAGGAACTGGGTCTAGAATTTGATCCATTTTAAAAAGATCCTTAACAAAACAGATCTCAGTTTATGCTTCTGGGCATAAAAAAGCGTATACATTTAATTTTAAACATGCATTTAATTTATTATCATATCAGAAGTAAGTAGGTAACATTTTTTGGGGGTGAGTTTTTAGCATTTATTCTATTTACTCCAAAGAAACTGGGAGGTCATCTTCGTAGGAGACCTCTACTGGAAAGCATAAATATACCACAGCAGAAGTCATGAAGCTAAAATAGCCCATCTTCTGATTATCCCCTATGAAATGACAGCTCAGTCATACCATTTACAGTACTCCCAGAGTGTCCAGGAATTTTGAAGCAAGACACAGCTCTATCTCTTACTCTAATTTACTGCCCAAAAGTAAATCACAATGGCCAAATCCCTACCTTCCCACTCCATGTGGCAGCTGTCCTATTGGGGAAGACCAAAGAAGCAGCTGGCTCTAAAAGCCTGCCTTGTAATGACCATGAGGAGTACCTGGAAGACACAGCACTCCCCAGCCACACCTGACTGCTCCTAATCACTCCCACCCCAAAGCCACACTATGGGGACTGTAAGGGACCTCAGCCTTCTGCTGGGGAAGAGACAGGAGCAGAAAAGGGTTGCATGACTTTCTTGCCCTCCCACGATCTGTTCACCCCCACCATGTCACCACAAAACCTTACCAGCACAGGACTGACCCTCTCTGGAAGCTCCCCCTTCCTGTGCAGGGCTGCTCTGTGCAGAGATAAGAAGCTTCCCTACTCTTTACTGTCTTATAAACAGAAGAAAACACTTGGCTTTATGAATGTGACTTTGCCTGATTTTTGAGATACTGACACAATGAATATTTGCAAAGACTGTTCCTTCCTCTGGCCATCTGAGTACAGTGTTTGAGAGAATATTTATGTTTGGATATGTGAGATCAAAGACTTGGGCAAACAAAGGCTTCAGCAGAAAAATAACAAATAGAAGACACTTGTAAGAGCTGAACACAGTTGAAAGCACAATGAATATGAGGATAAATACAGGTTCCTGTGCAGCTGTATGCTTGAAGGAAGAGATCAGCCGTAGACACAAGTCAGGCACAAAGGCAGAGTGCTAGAAAGTGTTTACAAAATCATGTTTGCCAGGGAGTGCCTGAAGTAGGATCTGAATGGGGTACTGGGAGAATCTGTGCATAGATGATCTCAGCCAGCACCAGAAAAGGCAATGAACATTCCTACTGAGGTCTGGAAGGACCTAGAACAAGCCCCAGAGATTGTGTTTTCCCAGCCTGTCAGAGCACAGTGTCAGCAGCTGTGTTTTGCCAGTGTGCTGGCGAGCACAGCCTTTCCCCTCTGGTACCAGGGGACTGTCACTTTTCAGCCTGTTTCTGGCTGACAGGCAAAAGATTTCAATGGACCACTTTTCTGCAAGACAAAAGGGCACACGGAGTTACTGAGAGATTATGTCGGTGGATTTGCAGCTGATATTTGCATGCTGTCTTTTCCTCATGGTAGCTTATCTCTGTCCCAACAGAGTCTAGTTACAAGGCAAAACTGCAATACATTTAAATCACTTTGGGGAGAAATCTCCCCCAGATCCCTACACAGGTTACAGTGGTAGCCCTCAGCAACCTCTCAACATAGACTCTATTGTTTCATTCTTTCTGAAAAAAATAGCCTAGCAGTTTGATTCTTTCATACATTTTGTTTTCTGTCAAACCTTCCAATTCATTTGCCTAAAAGGAAAAGAAAAAACCCAAACAAACAAAAAACCCCAAATAAACAAACAAAAACCAGGAAAAAAAACTTCTTTCCTTTAGCTCTAAATAAATATTTTGGAAGTACATGCACCCTAAGCTTGTTCTCTGAGATCTCTACTGGCATAAGTACTGGTAAGTTCTAGAGAATGGCATAATTTGGTAATATTTTATAAATTAGGAAGACGTGTAGACTTTCAAATGCCTGACTTCATGCACTTTAAGCTTATAAAGATCAGAGATGGACAATACCACCAGAACTCATGTTGCAAACAGCAGTAACTGTGTCCACAGAGCAAAATAGTGGAAATAAAGAGACAAGGCACATATACATGCTGAGAAATCATTGCTGAAACTAATGCTGAACACAGCAAATTAGGCATCTTGAACTAAGGCACACAGAAAAATAAAAACAAGCAGAAAACAGAGGAAGAGACATATTTCAGGAATCGTATATCTTTCCCATGAAGGATCCCGTTCAGGTCACATACCTAGGAGCTATGTTGTTTA
This sequence comes from Cyanistes caeruleus, assembly GCF_971803275.1. NCBI lineage: Eukaryota > Metazoa > Chordata > Aves > Passeriformes > Paridae > Cyanistes > Cyanistes caeruleus. The sequence continues at coordinate 435 of NW_028256139.1, read as the reverse complement.
CAGGAATCTGTCAGTTTGGTGCCTTGATGCTGATGGTTCTTATCTACACACTGCCCGAATGTCTGGTGGTTCTGGTTTGCATTTCATAAGAGCAGTTATTCTGAGAGCAACATTTTATTTGTGACCCATTGTGTGACCCATTGTGTTTCCAATTTCCATTGTTTTCCCACTGAAAACCCTTAAAAATACATTATGTCATTTTTTGAGGGTAAAACTGTAATCATTCATCTTTTTTATGCATGTTCACTTTTCTTATTGTTTCTCTCAGGGATCTTCTGTTAAATTAAAAATAACAACAAAATACAATTGAACAGATACTATTAAATGCTTATTATTAAATACTCAAATTTTTAAAATTACAATGATAATACAGTTAAGTGTTAGCAGAGAAACCCTATGGAAAATGTGAGAGAAGCAAGGCTGGTTTAGTGCTTG
>NW_028256138.1:0-30563 GCF_971803275.1 Cyanistes caeruleus | reverse complement strand
GCATCGGACTGCTGTCCGTGTGGGGCTGGGGATGCTCAGCCTGGAAAGAGAAGGGGGCTGGCGAGGCCTCCCTGCAGCTCTAGGAAAGATGGGCACAGGGAGGAGAAGCCTTTCAACTGCAGGAGTGAGCTTGAAGTTGGATCTAATGAAGCTGCTCTTTTCCACTCCGGCTGCTGGGCCACTGGCCCAGGCTGTGCACAGAGGCTGGGGATGCTCCATCCTTGGCAACATCCAAGGCCAGCTGGGAGCGGGGCTCTGAGCAACCTATTCTAGGGGAAGATCGCTCCGCTTGGAACAAGATGGTCTTTAGGGTCCCTTCCAAGCCCAAGCACCCAGGGATTCCATCATTCATTCTACGGTCTCCGTTGTCCACTTCAGACTGGGCCTGAACTCCTGGCGGTGATGTCACAGTGCACGCTCCAGCTAGAACTTCCAGCATCCAGCAACGGCCACAACACAACCCTTGGCTCCTTGTGCCAGCACGCTCTTCATTCACCCTGCTCCAAGCCTACCCCTGTCACCTTGTTGCCACCTGCTCCCTGATTCCCCCAGCAGTCCCCAAAGCTCCCCATCGCTTGGATTTTGCTCTCCATCCCTGCAGGATGTCTGCATTTGTTCCAAAAGAGCTATGGTACTATTCCACGGAGGCGGACACCCCGCAGCTGCCTGGCTGGGCTGGAGCTCTGTGGGACAGGCTGGGAAATTTTGCTACCTCTGCAGGCTGGCACAGACGGAGAGGAGGAGACGGACGTCGATACACAGACTGATAGAGAAGAAGCCATGGAAGTGGACGGAGAGGATACTGGAGAGGAAGAGATGGATGTGGATATGTACGAGACAGAGGAAGAGATGGAGGTGGAAACGAAAGATTATGTTGAAGAGATGGATATTGATCTAAAAGACAAGGAGGAAGACATGGTCTTGGGATGAAGACCGATGCCAGCAGCAGAACAGGCAGGTGCTCCCCACAGGCAGAGTGGGGCCCCTGCTGCCAGCCTGGGGCCGGGCTGGGCACTTCCTGCTCAGGGACACGCTAGCCCATGCACTGGATTCTGCTGGCCATCCCTGGCCTGGCCTGGGCTTGCTGTGGGCCACACAAGCCCTGTTCCAGTGCCTGGGCCACAGCCCCCAGCCAGGCTCCCTTCTGGCAGCAGAGTCCCACTGGGCCAGTGTCCCAGCCCGGCAGCACATGGAACACCCTTCCGTGCCTGACTGCACTGACCGTGCTACTTGTTTTTCTTCCGGGACTTAGGGACATCACAGACACAGATGCCACCCTGCTGTACATACGTTTTACAGTTGTTGTGTTCAGGATAGAGGTTTTAGAGTTTGTTTAAGTTGTCTGTAAATACGTTTCATAGAGTTTTGTTAGATCTCTTCTCCGGTAAATAGGTTCTATAGTTTGTTGTTGTTGTTGTGGTTGTTGTTGTTGTTGTTACCAATATTCTTACAGTGTAAATATGTGGTGTAGTTCATTCTTGTTCCTTTTCTTCTACAGATAAACAGTCTTTGATTTTCACACCCCAGTTCTCTTTGCATTTTCTTCGGGCACATTTGCAAAGCTGTGGGTTGTTTCGGGAACAATGTTTGCAGGACTCTAAAAAGAGTATCACAACCGCTCTGCCACACTCTCAGCTGCTGCTGCTGCCCCAAAAAGCACTGGCTGGCTTTGCTCACACAATCACAGTTGTGGTGGCATTTCTACCACACCACAGGACAGCGATGTTTTCCCTCTTCTCCTGGAAATACCTACAGCACTTGTGGGTAGCAAGGCAAACATGAGCCTCTTTTAGTGGCCCTTGAAATTGGACATGTGAAATGAGGCACACAAAGCCACAGGCCAGCTGAACCTGGCATCTCTGAATGGGTCTTTACATTCTTCCCAGGAAGATGAATGGCAATCACTATTTTGGCAGGGAGGAAAGTGCATCAGCTAGCAATTTGCTGTAGAAAATGTGCTTTCTGCTCCTCTCACAGCCAAAACTCCTACCCATTTCTTGGAAGTCCTTCTTAGATAAGGACCGTGTTCAACTGAGTGACAGTGAAGCCAAATGGCAATGCCGCAATCAATTGTCCTGTACACAATCTCCTTCATCCACGTGGAAGGTTACTCACGGGCACACAAGAGGACGGAAGAAACCCAAATGCATCGTTGGACATCATAAAGTCAGACGTGTTGAGGGATGAAGAAATCTTGCAGAGATATGGAAAGCTGCCCTGAAAACCCAGTTCGGGGAGAGCCTGAGCTCTTTTGTGCTTCTAGGCCTGAAGATGCTCAGCACCTTTCCCAGATGCTCAGCAGGCAGTAGGATTGTGCCTGAATCTGGCTCTGGAAATGCCAGTGCCTCAACTGAGAGCTGTGGCAAGGATTTCCATTGCATGGAGAGGGGCCACAAGAGTCCTGCAAGAGTCTTTCAGCAGAGCAAACAGCAGCCTGGAGGGTGGGCAATGCTGCATCTGGACCACTGCATGCTCATCCTTCACCACAATGCAGAGCTGCCATGGATCACTTTTTCCATTTGTCCTGTTGGATATGTTTTGGACAAGTTGTTCTAGGTGGCTTTGGATGGTGATCCAAGTAGGAAGCAGCCATTCGCCTGCTGTGATATCCTTACAACTAGTCCTAACTTCTCATTGCCTTTGGTTTGATTGGGGGTGTTTTATCTGTTTGTTTGATTGGTTTCTTTGGGTTGGTTTCTTTGTGTTTTTCTCTGTTTTGCTTGGAGTTTCTTTTCCTTTTTTAGAAATGACTGGTGAAGTTGGCACAACCAAACTCCAGAAAACGTAAAGCAGGCTTGACTTTCCAGAAATTGCTTTTGGCTGGCTTTAGCTGCATTCCCCAGGATCACGATCAGCAGTAGATATTTGCAGGTTTTGCTCTGCATCCTCAGCCTGCCCAGGTGTTGTTCAGTGTTTCAGCAGTGGAGAAGACGATGGATATTTTGCTAAACCTCCTTTCAAACAACAAAACTTGGGTTAGCACGACAGAAAAGAAGAAAAGAAAATCTTCGCCAGTTAGAACAGAGCCAGAGTCCCACCATTTCCCCCTCCACTTCTCTTTCTTTTCTACATTTAGAGGTAAAGCTTCCATCTCCAAAAGCTTCCATCTCTCACTTCCTGATGTAGCCATTTGCTACCCTTTAGCCTTGACTGCCACGCATCGGACTGCTGTCCGTGTGGGGCTGGGGATGCTCAGCCTGGAAAGAGAAGGGGGCTGGCGAGGCCTCCCTGCAGCTCTAGGAAAGATGGGCACAGGGAGGAGAAGCCTTTCAACTGCAGGAGTGAGCTTGAAGTTGGATCTAATGAAGCTGCTCTTTTCCACTCCGGCTGCTGGGCCACTGGCCCAGGCTGTGCACAGAGGCTGGGGATGCTCCATCCTTGGCAACATCCAAGGCCAGCTGGGAGCGGGGCTCTGAGCAACCTATTCTAGGGGAAGATCGCTCCGCTTGGAACAAGATGGTCTTTAGGGTCCCTTCCAAGCCCAAGCACCCAGGGATTCCATCATTCATTCTACGGTCTCCGTTGTCCACTTCAGACTGGGCCTGAACTCCTGGCGGTGATGTCACAGTGCACGCTCCAGCTAGAACTTCCAGCATCCAGCAACGGCCACAACACAACCCTTGGCTCCTTGTGCCAGCACGCTCTTCATTCACCCTGCTCCAAGCCTACCCCTGTCACCTTGTTGCCACCTGCTCCCTGATTCCCCCAGCAGTCCCCAAAGCTCCCCATCGCTTGGATTTTGCTCTCCATCCCTGCAGGATGTCTGCATTTGTTCCAAAAGAGCTATGGTACTATTCCACGGAGGCGGACACCCCGCAGCTGCCTGGCTGGGCTGGAGCTCTGTGGGACAGGCTGGGAAATTTTGCTACCTCTGCAGGCTGGCACAGACGGAGAGGAGGAGACGGACGTCGATACACAGACTGATAGAGAAGAAGCCATGGAAGTGGACGGAGAGGATACTGGAGAGGAAGAGATGGATGTGGATATGTACGAGACAGAGGAAGAGATGGAGGTGGAAACGAAAGATTATGTTGAAGAGATGGATATTGATCTAAAAGACAAGGAGGAAGACATGGTCTTGGGATGAAGACCGATGCCAGCAGCAGAACAGGCAGGTGCTCCCCACAGGCAGAGTGGGGCCCCTGCTGCCAGCCTGGGGCCGGGCTGGGCACTTCCTGCTCAGGGACACGCTAGCTCATGCACTGGATTCTGCTGGCCATCCCTGGCCTGGCCTGGGCTTGCTGTGGGCCACACAAGCCCTGTTCCAGTGCCTGGGCCACAGCCCCCAGCCAGGCTCCCTTCTGGCAGCAGAGTCCCACTGGGCCAGTGTCCCAGCCCGGCAGCACATGGAACACCCTTCCGTGCCTGACTGCACTGACCGTGCTACTTGTTTTTCTTCCGGGACTTAGGGACATCACAGACACAGATGCCACCCTGCTGTACATACGTTTTACAGTTGTTGTGTTCAGGATAGAGGTTTTAGAGTTTGTTTAAGTTGTCTGTAAATACGTTTCATAGAGTTTTGTTAGATCTCTTCTCCGGTAAATAGGTTCTATAGTTTGTTGTTGTTGTTGTGGTTGTTGTTGTTGTTGTTGTTACCAATATTCTTACAGTGTAAATATGTGGTGTAGTTCATTCTTGTTCCTTTTCTTCTACAGATAAACAGTCTTTGATTTTCACACCCCAGTTCTCTTTGCATTTTCTTCGGGCACATTTGCAAAGCTGTGGGTTGTTTCGGGAACAATGTTTGCAGGACTCTAAAAAGAGTATCACAACCGCTCTGCCACACTCTCAGCTGCTGCTGCTGCCCCAAAAAGCACTGGCTGGCTTTGCTCACACAATCACAGTTGTGGTGGCATTTCTACCACACCACAGGACAGCGATGTTTTCCCTCTTCTCCTGGAAATACCTACAGCACTTGTGGGTAGCAAGGCAAACATGAGCCTCTTTTAGTGGCCCTTGAAATTGGACATGTGAAATGAGGCACACAAAGCCACAGGCCAGCTGAACCTGGCATCTCTGAATGGGTCTTTACATTCTTCCCAGGAAGATGAATGGCAATCACTATTTTGGCAGGGAGGAAAGTGCATCAGCTAGCAATTTGCTGTAGAAAATGTGCTTTCTGCTCCTCTCACAGCCAAAACTCCTAGCCATTTCTTGGAAGTCCTTCTTAGATAAGGACCGTGTTCAACTGAGTGACAGTGAAGCCAAATGGCAATGCCGCAATCAATTGTCCTGTACACAATCTCCTTCATCCACGTGGAAGGTTACTCACGGGCACACAAGAGGACGGAAGAAACCCAAATGCATCGTTGGACATCATAAAGTCAGACGTGTTGAGGGATGAAGAAATCTTGCAGAGATATGGAAAGCTGCCCTGAAAACCCAGTTCGGGGAGAGCCTGAGCTCTTTTGTGCTTCTAGGCCTGAAGATGCTCAGCACCTTTCCCAGATGCTCAGCAGGCAGTAGGATTGTGCCTGAATCTGGCTCTGGAAATGCCAGTGCCTCAACTGAGAGCTGTGGCAAGGATTTCCATTGCATGGAGAGGGGCCACAAGAGTCCTGCAAGAGTCTTTCAGCAGAGCAAACAGCAGCCTGGAGGGTGGGCAATGCTGCATCTGGACCACTGCATGCTCATCCTTCACCACAATGCAGAGCTGCCATGGATCACTTTTTCCATTTCTCCTGTTGGATATGTTTTGGAGAAGTTGTTCTAGGTGGCTTTGGATGGTGATCCAAGTAGGAAGCAGCCATTCGCCTGCTGTGATATCCTTACAACTAGTCCTAACTTCTCATTGCCTTTGGTTTGATTGGGGGTGTTTTATCTGTTTGTTTGATTGGTTTCTTTGGGTTGGTTTCTTTGTGTTTTTCTCTCTTTTGCTTGGAGTTTCTTTTCCTTTTTTAGAAATGACTGGTGAAGTTGGCACAAGCAAACTCCAGAAAACGTAAAGCAGGCTTGACTTTCCAGAAATTGCTTTTGGCTGGCTTTAGCTGCATTCCCCAGGATCACGATCAGCAGTAGATATTTGCAGGTTTTGCTCTGCATCCTCAGCCTGCCCAGGTGTTGTTCAGTGTTTCAGCAGTGGAGAAGACGATGGATATTTTGCTAAACCTCCTTTCAAACAACAAAACTTGGGTTAGCACGACAGAAAAGAAGAAAAGAAAATCTTCGCCAGTTAGAACAGAGCCAGAGTCCCACCATTTCCCCCTCCACTTCTCTTTCTTTTCTACATTTAGAGGTAAAGCTTCCATCTCCAAAAGCTTCCATCTCTCACTTCCTGATGTAGCCATTTGCTACCCTTTAGCCTTGACTGCCACGCATCGGACTGCTGTCCGTGTGGGGCTGGGGATGCTCAGCCTGGAAAGAGAAGGGGGCTGGCGAGGCCTCCCTGCAGCTCTAGGAAAGATGGGCACAGGGAGGAGAAGCCTTTCAACTGCAGGAGTGAGCTTGAAGTTGGATCTAATGAAGCTGCTCTTTTCCACTCCGGCTGCTGGGCCACTGGCCCAGGCTGTGCACAGAGGCTGGGGATGCTCCATCCTTGGCAACATCCAAGGCCAGCTGGGAGCGGGGCTCTGAGCAACCTATTCTAGGGGAAGATCGCTCCGCTTGGAACAAGATGGTCTTTAGGGTCCCTTCCAAGCCCAAGCACCCAGGGATTCCATCATTCATTCTACGGTCTCCGTTGTCCACTTCAGCCTGGGCCTGAACTCCTGGCGGTGATGTCACAGTGCACGCTCCAGCTAGAACTTCCAGCATCCAGCAACGGCCACAACACAACCCTTGGCTCCTTGTGCCAGCACGCTCTTCATTCACCCTGCTCCAAGCCTACCCCTGTCACCTTGTTGCCACCTGCTCCCTGATTCCCCCAGCAGTCCCCAAAGCTCCCCATCGCTTGGATTTTGCTCTCCATCCCTGCAGGATGTCTGCATTTGTTCCAAAAGAGCTATGGTACTATTCCACGGAGGCGGACACCCCGCAGCTGCCTGGCTGGGCTGGAGCTCTGTGGGACAGGCTGGGAAATTTTGCTACCTCTGCAGGCTGGCACAGACGGAGAGGAGGAGACGGACGTCGATACACAGACTGATAGAGAAGAAGCCATGGAAGTGGACGGAGAGGATACTGGAGAGGAAGAGATGGATGTGGATATGTACGAGACAGAGGAAGAGATGGAGGTGGAAACGAAAGATTATGTTGAAGAGATGGATATTGATCTAAAAGACAAGGAGGAAGACATGGTCTTGGGATGAAGACCGATGCCAGCAGCAGAACAGGCAGGTGCTCCCCACAGGCAGAGTGGGGCCCCTGCTGCCAGCCTGGGGCCGGGCTGGGCACTTCCTGCTCAGGGACACGCTAGCCCATGCACTGGATTCTGCTGGCCATCCCTGGCCTGGCCTGGGCTTGCTGTGGGCCACACAAGCCCTGTTCCAGTGCCTGGGCCACAGCCCCCAGCCAGGCTCCCTTCTGGCAGCAGAGTCCCACTGGGCCAGTGTCCCAGCCCGGCAGCACATGGAACACCCTTCCGTGCCTGACTGCACTGACCGTGCTACTTGTTTTTCTTCCGGGACTTAGGGACATCACAGACACAGATGCCACCCTGCTGTACATACGTTTTACAGTTGTTGTGTTCAGGATAGAGGTTTTAGAGTTTGTTTAAGTTGTCTGTAAATACGTTTCATAGAGTTTTGTTAGATCTCTTCTCCGGTAAATAGGTTCTATAGTTTGTTGTTGTTGTTGTGGTTGTTGTTGTTGTTGTTACCAATATTCTTACAGTGTAAATATGTGGTGTAGTTCATTCTTGTTCCTTTTCTTCTACAGATAAACAGTCTTTGATTTTCACACCCCAGTTCTCTTTGCATTTTCTTCGGGCACATTTGCAAAGCTGTGGGTTGTTTCGGGAACAATGTTTGCAGGACTCTAAAAAGAGTATCACAACCGCTCTGCCACACTCTCAGCTGCTGCTGCTGCCCCAAAAAGCACTGGCTGGCTTTGCTCACACAATCACAGTTGTGGTGGCATTTCTACCACACCACAGGACAGCGATGTTTTCCCTCTTCTCCTGGAAATACCTACAGCACTTGTGGGTAGCAAGGCAAACATGAGCCTCTTTTAGTGGCCCTTGAAATTGGACATGTGAAATGAGGCACACAAAGCCACAGGCCAGCTGAACCTGGCATCTCTGAATGGGTCTTTACATTCTTCCCAGGAAGATGAATGGCAATCACTATTTTGGCAGGGAGGAAAGTGCATCAGCTAGCAATTTGCTGTAGAAAATGTGCTTTCTGCTCCTCTCACAGCCAAAACTCCTACCCATTTCTTGGAAGTCCTTCTTAGATAAGGACCGTGTTCAACTGAGTGACAGTGAAGCCAAATGGCAATGCCGCAATCAATTGTCCTGTACACAATCTCCTTCATCCACGTGGAAGGTTACTCACGGGCACACAAGAGGACGGAAGAAACCCAAATGCATCGTTGGACATCATAAAGTCAGACGTGTTGAGGGATGAAGAAATCTTGCAGAGATATGGAAAGCTGCCCTGAAAACCCAGTTCGGGGAGAGCCTGAGCTCTTTTGTGCTTCTAGGCCTGAAGATGCTCAGCACCTTTCCCAGATGCTCAGCAGGCAGTAGGATTGTGCCTGAATCTGGCTCTGGAAATGCCAGTGCCTCAACTGAGAGCTGTGGCAAGGATTTCCATTGCATGGAGAGGGGCCACAAGAGTCCTGCAAGAGTCTTTCAGCAGAGCAAACAGCAGCCTGGAGGGTGGGCAATGCTGCATCTGGACCACTGCATGCTCATCCTTCACCACAATGCAGAGCTGCCATGGATCACTTTTTCCATTTCTCCTGTTGGATATGTTTTGGAGAAGTTGTTCTAGGTGGCTTTGGATGGTGATCCAAGTAGGAAGCAGCCATTCGCCTGCTGTGATATCCTTACAACTAGTCCTAACTTCTCATTGCCTTTGGTTTGATTGGGGGTGTTTTATCTGTTTGTTTGATTGGTTTCTTTGGGTTGGTTTCTTTGTGTTTTTCTCTGTTTTGCTTGGAGTTTCTTTTCCTTTTTTAGAAATGACTGGTGAAGTTGGCACAAGCAAACTCCAGAAAACGTAAAGCAGGCTTGACTTTCCAGAAATTGCTTTTGGCTGGCTTTAGCTGCATTCCCCAGGATCACGATCAGCAGTAGATATTTGCAGGTTTTGCTCTGCATCCTCAGCCTGCCCAGGTGTTGTTCAGTGTTTCAGCAGTGGAGAAGACGATGGATATTTTGCTAAACCTCCTTTCAAACAACAAAACTTGGGTTAGCACGACAGAAAAGAAGAAAAGAAAATCTTCGCCAGTTAGAACAGAGCCAGAGTCCCACCATTTCCCCCTCCACTTCTCTTTCTTTTCTACATTTAGAGGTAAAGCTTCCATCTCCAAAAGCTTCCATCTCTCACTTCCTGATGTAGCCATTTGCTACCCTTTAGCCTTGACTGCCACGCATCGGACTGCTGTCCGTGTGGGGCTGGGGATGCTCAGCCTGGAAAGAGAAGGGGGCTGGCGAGGCCTCCCTGCAGCTCTAGGAAAGATGGGCACAGGGAGGAGAAGCCTTTCAACTGCAGGAGTGAGCTTGAAGTTGGACCTAATGAAGCTGCTCTTTTCCACTCCGGCTGCTGGGCCACTGGCCCAGGCTGTGCACAGAGGCTGGGGATGCTCCATCCTTGGCAACATCCAAGGCCAGCTGGGAGCGGGGCTCTGAGCAACCTATTCTAGGGGAAGATCGCTCCGCTTGGAACAAGATGGTCTTTAGGGTCCCTTCCAAGCCCAAGCACCCAGGGATTCCATCATTCATTCTACGGTCTCCGTTGTCCACTTCAGCCTGGGCCTGAACTCCTGGCGGTGATGTCACAGTGCACGCTCCAGCTAGAACTTCCAGCATCCAGCAACGGCCACAACACAACCCTTGGCTCCTTGTGCCAGCACGCTCTTCATTCACCCTGCTCCAAGCCTACCCCTGTCACCTTGTTGCCACCTGCTCCCTGATTCCCCCAGCAGTCCCCAAAGCTCCCCATCGCTTGGATTTTGCTCTCCATCCCTGCAGGATGTCTGCATTTGTTCCAAAAGAGCTATGGTACTATTCCACGGAGGCGGACACCCCGCAGCTGCCTGGCTGGGCTGGAGCTCTGTGGGACAGGCTGGGAAATTTTGCTACCTCTGCAGGCTGGCACAGACGGAGAGGAGGAGACGGACGTCGATACACAGACTGATAGAGAAGAAGCCATGGAAGTGGACGGAGAGGATACTGGAGAGGAAGAGATGGATGTGGATATGTACGAGACAGAGGAAGAGATGGAGGTGGAAACGAAAGATTATGTTGAAGAGATGGATATTGATCTAAAAGACAAGGAGGAAGACATGGTCTTGGGATGAAGACCGATGCCAGCAGCAGAACAGGCAGGTGCTCCCCACAGGCAGAGTGGGGCCCCTGCTGCCAGCCTGGGGCCGGGCTGGGCACTTCCTGCTCAGGGACACGCTAGCCCATGCACTGGATTCTGCTGGCCATCCCTGGCCTGGCCTGGGCTTGCTGTGGGCCACACAAGCCCTGTTCCAGTGCCTGGGCCACAGCCCCCAGCCAGGCTCCCTTCTGGCAGCAGAGTCCCACTGGGCCAGTGTCCCAGCCCGGCAGCACATGGAACACCCTTCCGTGCCTGACTGCACTGACCGTGCTACTTGTTTTTCTTCCGGGACTTAGGGACATCACAGACACAGATGCCACCCTGCTGTACATACGTTTTACAGTTGTTGTGTTCAGGATAGAGGTTTTAGAGTTTGTTTAAGTTGTCTGTAAATACGTTTCATAGAGTTTTGTTAGATCTCTTCTCCGGTAAATAGGTTCTATAGTTTGTTGTTGTTGTTGTGGTTGTTGTTGTTGTTGTTACCAATATTCTTACAGTGTAAATATGTGGTGTAGTTCATTCTTGTTCCTTTTCTTCTACAGATAAACAGTCTTTGATTTTCACACCCCAGTTCTCTTTGCATTTTCTTCGGGCACATTTGCAAAGCTGTGGGTTGTTTCGGGAACAATGTTTGCAGGACTCTAAAAAGAGTATCACAACCGCTCTGCCACACTCTCAGCTGCTGCTGCTGCCCCAAAAAGCACTGGCTGGCTTTGCTCACACAATCACAGTTGTGGTGGCATTTCTACCACACCACAGGACAGCGATGTTTTCCCTCTTCTCCTGGAAATACCTACAGCACTTGTGGGTAGCAAGGCAAACATGAGCCTCTTTTAGTGGCCCTTGAAATTGGACATGTGAAATGAGGCACACAAAGCCACAGGCCAGCTGAACCTGGCATCTCTGAATGGGTCTTTACATTCTTCCCAGGAAGATGAATGGCAATCACTATTTTGGCAGGGAGGAAAGTGCATCAGCTAGCAATTTGCTGTAGAAAATGTGCTTTCTGCTCCTCTCACAGCCAAAACTCCTACCCATTTCTTGGAAGTCCTTCTTAGATAAGGACCGTGTTCAACTGAGTGACAGTGAAGCCAAATGGCAATGCCGCAATCAATTGTCCTGTACACAATCTCCTTCATCCACGTGGAAGGTTACTCACGGGCACACAAGAGGACGGAAGAAACCCAAATGCATCGTTGGACATCATAAAGTCAGACGTGTTGAGGGATGAAGAAATCTTGCAGAGATATGGAAAGCTGCCCTGAAAACCCAGTTCGGGGAGAGCCTGAGCTCTTTTGTGCTTCTAGGCCTGAAGATGCTCAGCACCTTTCCCAGATGCTCAGCAGGCAGTAGGATTGTGCCTGAATCTGGCTCTGGAAATGCCAGTGCCTCAACTGAGAGCTGTGGCAAGGATTTCCATTGCATGGAGAGGGGCCACAAGAGTCCTGCAAGAGTCTTTCAGCAGAGCAAACAGCAGCCTGGAGGGTGGGCAATGCTGCATCTGGACCACTGCATGCTCATCCTTCACCACAATGCAGAGCTGCCATGGATCACTTTTTCCATTTGTCCTGTTGGATATGTTTTGGAGAAGTTGTTCTAGGTGGCTTTGGATGGTGATCCAAGTAGGAAGCAGCCATTCGCCTGCTGTGATATCCTTACAACTAGTCCTAACTTCTCATTGCCTTTGGTTTGATTGGGGGTGTTTTATCTGTTTGTTTGATTGGTTTCTTTGGGTTGGTTTCTTTGTGTTTTTCTCTCTTTTGCTTGGAGTTTCTTTTCCTTTTTTAGAAATGACTGGTGAAGTTGGCACAAGCAAACTCCAGAAAACGTAAAGCAGGCTTGACTTTCCAGAAATTGCTTTTGGCTGGCTTTAGCTGCATTCCCCAGGATCACGATCAGCAGTAGATATTTGCAGGTTTTGCTCTGCATCCTCAGCCTGCCCAGGTGTTGTTCAGTGTTTCAGCAGTGGAGAAGACGATGGATATTTTGCTAAACCTCCTTTCAAACAACAAAACTTGGGTTAGCACGACAGAAAAGAAGAAAAGAAAATCTTCGCCAGTTAGAACAGAGCCAGAGTCCCACCATTTCCCCCTCCACTTCTCTTTCTTTTCTACATTTAGAGGTAAAGCTTCCATCTCCAAAAGCTTCCATCTCTCACTTCCTGATGTAGCCATTTGCTACCCTTTAGCCTTGACTGCCACGCATCGGACTGCTGTCCGTGTGGGGCTGGGGATGCTCAGCCTGGAAAGAGAAGGGGGCTGGCGAGGCCTCCCTGCAGCTCTAGGAAAGATGGGCACAGGGAGGAGAAGCCTTTCAACTGCAGGAGTGAGCTTGAAGTTGGATCTAATGAAGCTGCTCTTTTCCACTCCGGCTGCTGGGCCACTGGCCCAGGCTGTGCACAGAGGCTGGGGATGCTCCATCCTTGGCAACATCCAAGGCCAGCTGGGAGCGGGGCTCTGAGCAACCTATTCTAGGGGAAGATCGCTCCGCTTGGAACAAGATGGTCTTTAGGGTCCCTTCCAAGCCCAAGCACCCAGGGATTCCATCATTCATTCTACGGTCTCCGTTGTCCACTTCAGCCTGGGCCTGAACTCCTGGCGGTGATGTCACAGTGCACGCTCCAGCTAGAACTTCCAGCATCCAGCAACGGCCACAACACAACCCTTGGCTCCTTGTGCCAGCACGCTCTTCATTCACCCTGCTCCAAGCCTACCCCTGTCACCTTGTTGCCACCTGCTCCCTGATTCCCCCAGCAGTCCCCAAAGCTCCCCATCGCTTGGATTTTGCTCTCCATCCCTGCAGGATGTCTGCATTTGTTCCAAAAGAGCTATGGTACTATTCCACGGAGGCGGACACCCCGCAGCTGCCTGGCTGGGCTGGAGCTCTGTGGGACAGGCTGGGAAATTTTGCTACCTCTGCAGGCTGGCACAGACGGAGAGGAGGAGACGGACGTCGATACACAGACTGATAGAGAAGAAGCCATGGAAGTGGACGGAGAGGATACTGGAGAGGAAGAGATGGATGTGGATATGTACGAGACAGAGGAAGAGATGGAGGTGGAAACGAAAGATTATGTTGAAGAGATGGATATTGATCTAAAAGACAAGGAGGAAGACATGGTCTTGGGATGAAGACCGATGCCAGCAGCAGAACAGGCAGGTGCTCCCCACAGGCAGAGTGGGGCCCCTGCTGCCAGCCTGGGGCCGGGCTGGGCACTTCCTGCTCAGGGACACGCTAGCCCATGCACTGGATTCTGCTGGCCATCCCTGGCCTGGCCTGGGCTTGCTGTGGGCCACACAAGCCCTGTTCCAGTGCCTGGGCCACAGCCCCCAGCCAGGCTCCCTTCTGGCAGCAGAGTCCCACTGGGCCAGTGTCCCAGCCCGGCAGCACATGGAACACCCTTCCGTGCCTGACTGCACTGACCGTGCTACTTGTTTTTCTTCCGGGACTTAGGGACATCACAGACACAGATGCCACCCTGCTGTACATACGTTTTACAGTTGTTGTGTTCAGGATAGAGGTTTTAGAGTTTGTTTAAGTTGTCTGTAAATACGTTTCATAGAGTTTTGTTAGATCTCTTCTCCGGTAAATAGGTTCTATAGTTTGTTGTTGTTGTTGTGGTTGTTGTTGTTGTTGTTACCAATATTCTTACAGTGTAAATATGTGGTGTAGTTCATTCTTGTTCCTTTTCTTCTACAGATAAACAGTCTTTGATTTTCACACCCCAGTTCTCTTTGCATTTTCTTCGGGCACATTTGCAAAGCTGTGGGTTGTTTCGGGAACAATGTTTGCAGGACTCTAAAAAGAGTATCACAACCGCTCTGCCACACTCTCAGCTGCTGCTGCTGCCCCAAAAAGCACTGGCTGGCTTTGCTCACACAATCACAGTTGTGGTGGCATTTCTACCACACCACAGGACAGCGATGTTTTCCCTCTTCTCCTGGAAATACCTACAGCACTTGTGGGTAGCAAGGCAAACATGAGCCTCTTTTAGTGGCCCTTGAAATTGGACATGTGAAATGAGGCACACAAAGCCACAGGCCAGCTGAACCTGGCATCTCTGAATGGGTCTTTACATTCTTCCCAGGAAGATGAATGGCAATCACTATTTTGGCAGGGAGGAAAGTGCATCAGCTAGCAATTTGCTGTAGAAAATGTGCTTTCTGCTCCTCTCACAGCCAAAACTCCTACCCATTTCTTGGAAGTCCTTCTTAGATAAGGACCGTGTTCAACTGAGTGACAGTGAAGCCAAATGGCAATGCCGCAATCAATTGTCCTGTACACAATCTCCTTCATCCACGTGGAAGGTTACTCACGGGCACACAAGAGGACGGAAGAAACCCAAATGCATCGTTGGACATCATAAAGTCAGACGTGTTGAGGGATGAAGAAATCTTGCAGAGATATGGAAAGCTGCCCTGAAAACCCAGTTCGGGGAGAGCCTGAGCTCTTTTGTGCTTCTAGGCCTGAAGATGCTCAGCACCTTTCCCAGATGCTCAGCAGGCAGTAGGATTGTGCCTGAATCTGGCTCTGGAAATGCCAGTGCCTCAACTGAGAGCTGTGGCAAGGATTTCCATTGCATGGAGAGGGGCCACAAGAGTCCTGCAAGAGTCTTTCAGCAGAGCAAACAGCAGCCTGGAGGGTGGGCAATGCTGCATCTGGACCACTGCATGCTCATCCTTCACCACAATGCAGAGCTGCCATGGATCACTTTTTCCATTTGTCCTGTTGGATATGTTTTGGAGAAGTTGTTCTAGGTGGCTTTGGATGGTGATCCAAGTAGGAAGCAGCCATTCGCCTGCTGTGATATCCTTACAACTAGTCCTAACTTCTCATTGCCTTTGGTTTGATTGGGGGTGTTTTATCTGTTTGTTTGATTGGTTTCTTTGGGTTGGTTTCTTTGTGTTTTTCTCTCTTTTGCTTGGAGTTTCTTTTCCTTTTTTAGAAATGACTGGTGAAGTTGGCACAAGCAAACTCCAGAAAACGTAAAGCAGGCTTGACTTTCCAGAAATTGCTTTTGGCTGGCTTTAGCTGCATTCCCCAGGATCACGATCAGCAGTAGATATTTGCAGGTTTTGCTCTGCATCCTCAGCCTGCCCAGGTGTTGTTCAGTGTTTCAGCAGTGGAGAAGACGATGGATATTTTGCTAAACCTCCTTTCAAACAACAAAACTTGGGTTAGCACGACAGAAAAGAAGAAAAGAAAATCTTCGCCAGTTAGAACAGAGCCAGAGTCCCACCATTTCCCCCTCCACTTCTCTTTCTTTTCTACATTTAGAGGTAAAGCTTCCATCTCCAAAAGCTTCCATCTCTCACTTCCTGATGTAGCCATTTGCTACCCTTTAGCCTTGACTGCCACGCATCGGACTGCTGTCCGTGTGGGGCTGGGGATGCTCAGCCTGGAAAGAGAAGGGGGCTGGCGAGGCCTCCCTGCAGCTCTAGGAAAGATGGGCACAGGGAGGAGAAGCCTTTCAACTGCAGGAGTGAGCTTGAAGTTGGATCTAATGAAGCTGCTCTTTTCCACTCCGGCTGCTGGGCCACTGGCCCAGGCTGTGCACAGAGGCTGGGGATGCTCCATCCTTGGCAACATCCAAGGCCAGCTGGGAGCGGGGCTCTGAGCAACCTATTCTAGGGGAAGATCGCTCCGCTTGGAACAAGATGGTCTTTAGGGTCCCTTCCAAGCCCAAGCACCCAGGGATTCCATCATTCATTCTACGGTCTCCGTTGTCCACTTCAGCCTGGGCCTGAACTCCTGGCGGTGATGTCACAGTGCACGCTCCAGCTAGAACTTCCAGCATCCAGCAACGGCCACAACACAACCCTTGGCTCCTTGTGCCAGCACGCTCTTCATTCACCCTGCTCCAAGCCTACCCCTGTCACCTTGTTGCCACCTGCTCCCTGATTCCCCCAGCAGTCCCCAAAGCTCCCCATCGCTTGGATTTTGCTCTCCATCCCTGCAGGATGTCTGCATTTGTTCCAAAAGAGCTATGGTACTATTCCACGGAGGCGGACACCCCGCAGCTGCCTGGCTGGGCTGGAGCTCTGTGGGACAGGCTGGGAAATTTTGCTACCTCTGCAGGCTGGCACAGACGGAGAGGAGGAGACGGACGTCGATACACAGACTGATAGAGAAGAAGCCATGGAAGTGGACGGAGAGGATACTGGAGAGGAAGAGATGGATGTGGATATGTACGAGACAGAGGAAGAGATGGAGGTGGAAACGAAAGATTATGTTGAAGAGATGGATATTGATCTAAAAGACAAGGAGGAAGACATGGTCTTGGGATGAAGACCGATGCCAGCAGCAGAACAGGCAGGTGCTCCCCACAGGCAGAGTGGGGCCCCTGCTGCCAGCCTGGGGCCGGGCTGGGCACTTCCTGCTCAGGGACACGCTAGCCCATGCACTGGATTCTGCTGGCCATCCCTGGCCTGGCCTGGGCTTGCTGTGGGCCACACAAGCCCTGTTCCAGTGCCTGGGCCACAGCCCCCAGCCAGGCTCCCTTCTGGCAGCAGAGTCCCACTGGGCCAGTGTCCCAGCCCGGCAGCACATGGAACACCCTTCCGTGCCTGACTGCACTGACCGTGCTACTTGTTTTTCTTCCGGGACTTAGGGACATCACAGACACAGATGCCACCCTGCTGTACATACGTTTTACAGTTGTTGTGTTCAGGATAGAGGTTTTAGAGTTTGTTTAAGTTGTCTGTAAATACGTTTCATAGAGTTTTGTTAGATCTCTTCTCCGGTAAATAGGTTCTATAGTTTGTTGTTGTTGTTGTGGTTGTTGTTGTTGTTGTTACCAATATTCTTACAGTGTAAATATGTGGTGTAGTTCATTCTTGTTCCTTTTCTTCTACAGATAAACAGTCTTTGATTTTCACACCCCAGTTCTCTTTGCATTTTCTTCGGGCACATTTGCAAAGCTGTGGGTTGTTTCGGGAACAATGTTTGCAGGACTCTAAAAAGAGTATCACAACCGCTCTGCCACACTCTCAGCTGCTGCTGCTGCCCCAAAAAGCACTGGCTGGCTTTGCTCACACAATCACAGTTGTGGTGGCATTTCTACCACACCACAGGACAGCGATGTTTTCCCTCTTCTCCTGGAAATACCTACAGCACTTGTGGGTAGCAAGGCAAACATGAGCCTCTTTTAGTGGCCCTTGAAATTGGACATGTGAAATGAGGCACACAAAGCCACAGGCCAGCTGAACCTGGCATCTCTGAATGGGTCTTTACATTCTTCCCAGGAAGATGAATGGCAATCACTATTTTGGCAGGGAGGAAAGTGCATCAGCTAGCAATTTGCTGTAGAAAATGTGCTTTCTGCTCCTCTCACAGCCAAAACTCCTACCCATTTCTTGGAAGTCCTTCTTAGATAAGGACCGTGTTCAACTGAGTGACAGTGAAGCCAAATGGCAATGCCGCAATCAATTGTCCTGTACACAATCTCCTTCATCCACGTGGAAGGTTACTCACGGGCACACAAGAGGACGGAAGAAACCCAAATGCATCGTTGGACATCATAAAGTCAGACGTGTTGAGGGATGAAGAAATCTTGCAGAGATATGGAAAGCTGCCCTGAAAACCCAGTTCGGGGAGAGCCTGAGCTCTTTTGTGCTTCTAGGCCTGAAGATGCTCAGCACCTTTCCCAGATGCTCAGCAGGCAGTAGGATTGTGCCTGAATCTGGCTCTGGAAATGCCAGTGCCTCAACTGAGAGCTGTGGCAAGGATTTCCATTGCATGGAGAGGGGCCACAAGAGTCCTGCAAGAGTCTTTCAGCAGAGCAAACAGCAGCCTGGAGGGTGGGCAATGCTGCATCTGGACCACTGCATGCTCATCCTTCACCACAATGCAGAGCTGCCATGGATCACTTTTTCCATTTGTCCTGTTGGATATGTTTTGGAGAAGTTGTTCTAGGTGGCTTTGGATGGTGATCCAAGTAGGAAGCAGCCATTCGCCTGCTGTGATATCCTTACAACTAGTCCTAACTTCTCATTGCCTTTGGTTTGATTGGGGGTGTTTTATCTGTTTGTTTGATTGGTTTCTTTGGGTTGGTTTCTTTGTGTTTTTCTCTCTTTTGCTTGGAGTTTCTTTTCCTTTTTTAGAAATGACTGGTGAAGTTGGCACAAGCAAACTCCAGAAAACGTAAAGCAGGCTTGACTTTCCAGAAATTGCTTTTGGCTGGCTTTAGCTGCATTCCCCAGGATCACGATCAGCAGTAGATATTTGCAGGTTTTGCTCTGCATCCTCAGCCTGCCCAGGTGTTGTTCAGTGTTTCAGCAGTGGAGAAGACGATGGATATTTTGCTAAACCTCCTTTCAAACAACAAAACTTGGGTTAGCACGACAGAAAAGAAGAAAAGAAAATCTTCGCCAGTTAGAACAGAGCCAGAGTCCCACCATTTCCCCCTCCACTTCTCTTTCTTTTCTACATTTAGAGGTAAAGCTTCCATCTCCAAAAGCTTCCATCTCTCACTTCCTGATGTAGCCATTTGCTACCCTTTAGCCTTGACTGCCACGCATCGGACTGCTGTCCGTGTGGGGCTGGGGATGCTCAGCCTGGAAAGAGAAGGGGGCTGGCGAGGCCTCCCTGCAGCTCTAGGAAAGATGGGCACAGGGAGGAGAAGCCTTTCAACTGCAGGAGTGAGCTTGAAGTTGGATCTAATGAAGCTGCTCTTTTCCACTCCGGCTGCTGGGCCACTGGCCCAGGCTGTGCACAGAGGCTGGGGATGCTCCATCCTTGGCAACATCCAAGGCCAGCTGGGAGCGGGGCTCTGAGCAACCTATTCTAGGGGAAGATCGCTCCGCTTGGAACAAGATGGTCTTTAGGGTCCCTTCCAAGCCCAAGCACCCAGGGATTCCATCATTCATTCTACGGTCTCCGTTGTCCACTTCAGCCTGGGCCTGAACTCCTGGCGGTGATGTCACAGTGCACGCTCCAGCTAGAACTTCCAGCATCCAGCAACGGCCACAACACAACCCTTGGCTCCTTGTGCCAGCACGCTCTTCATTCACCCTGCTCCAAGCCTACCCCTGTCACCTTGTTGCCACCTGCTCCCTGATTCCCCCAGCAGTCCCCAAAGCTCCCCATCGCTTGGATTTTGCTCTCCATCCCTGCAGGATGTCTGCATTTGTTCCAAAAGAGCTATGGTACTATTCCACGGAGGCGGACACCCCGCAGCTGCCTGGCTGGGCTGGAGCTCTGTGGGACAGGCTGGGAAATTTTGCTACCTCTGCAGGCTGGCACAGACGGAGAGGAGGAGACGGACGTCGATACACAGACTGATAGAGAAGAAGCCATGGAAGTGGACGGAGAGGATACTGGAGAGGAAGAGATGGATGTGGATATGTACGAGACAGAGGAAGAGATGGAGGTGGAAACGAAAGATTATGTTGAAGAGATGGATATTGATCTAAAAGACAAGGAGGAAGACATGGTCTTGGGATGAAGACCGATGCCAGCAGCAGAACAGGCAGGTGCTCCCCACAGGCAGAGTGGGGCCCCTGCTGCCAGCCTGGGGCCGGGCTGGGCACTTCCTGCTCAGGGACACGCTAGCCCATGCACTGGATTCTGCTGGCCATCCCTGGCCTGGCCTGGGCTTGCTGTGGGCCACACAAGCCCTGTTCCAGTGCCTGGGCCACAGCCCCCAGCCAGGCTCCCTTCTGGCAGCAGAGTCCCACTGGGCCAGTGTCCCAGCCCGGCAGCACATGGAACACCCTTCCGTGCCTGACTGCACTGACCGTGCTACTTGTTTTTCTTCCGGGACTTAGGGACATCACAGACACAGATGCCACCCTGCTGTACATACGTTTTACAGTTGTTGTGTTCAGGATAGAGGTTTTAGAGTTTGTTTAAGTTGTCTGTAAATACGTTTCATAGAGTTTTGTTAGATCTCTTCTCCGGTAAATAGGTTCTATAGTTTGTTGTTGTTGTTGTGGTTGTTGTTGTTGTTGTTACCAATATTCTTACAGTGTAAATATGTGGTGTAGTTCATTCTTGTTCCTTTTCTTCTACAGATAAACAGTCTTTGATTTTCACACCCCAGTTCTCTTTGCATTTTCTTCGGGCACATTTGCAAAGCTGTGGGTTGTTTCGGGAACAATGTTTGCAGGACTCTAAAAAGAGTATCACAACCGCTCTGCCACACTCTCAGCTGCTGCTGCTGCCCCAAAAAGCACTGGCTGGCTTTGCTCACACAATCACAGTTGTGGTGGCATTTCTACCACACCACAGGACAGCGATGTTTTCCCTCTTCTCCTGGAAATACCTACAGCACTTGTGGGTAGCAAGGCAAACATGAGCCTCTTTTAGTGGCCCTTGAAATTGGACATGTGAAATGAGGCACACAAAGCCACAGGCCAGCTGAACCTGGCATCTCTGAATGGGTCTTTACATTCTTCCCAGGAAGATGAATGGCAATCACTATTTTGGCAGGGAGGAAAGTGCATCAGCTAGCAATTTGCTGTAGAAAATGTGCTTTCTGCTCCTCTCACAGCCAAAACTCCTACCCATTTCTTGGAAGTCCTTCTTAGATAAGGACCGTGTTCAACTGAGTGACAGTGAAGCCAAATGGCAATGCCGCAATCAATTGTCCTGTACACAATCTCCTTCATCCACGTGGAAGGTTACTCACGGGCACACAAGAGGACGGAAGAAACCCAAATGCATCGTTGGACATCATAAAGTCAGACGTGTTGAGGGATGAAGAAATCTTGCAGAGATATGGAAAGCTGCCCTGAAAACCCAGTTCGGGGAGAGCCTGAGCTCTTTTGTGCTTCTAGGCCTGAAGATGCTCAGCACCTTTCCCAGATGCTCAGCAGGCAGTAGGATTGTGCCTGAATCTGGCTCTGGAAATGCCAGTGCCTCAACTGAGAGCTGTGGCAAGGATTTCCATTGCATGGAGAGGGGCCACAAGAGTCCTGCAAGAGTCTTTCAGCAGAGCAAACAGCAGCCTGGAGGGTGGGCAATGCTGCATCTGGACCACTGCATGCTCATCCTTCACCACAATGCAGAGCTGCCATGGATCACTTTTTCCATTTGTCCTGTTGGATATGTTTTGGAGAAGTTGTTCTAGGTGGCTTTGGATGGTGATCCAAGTAGGAAGCAGCCATTCGCCTGCTGTGATATCCTTACAACTAGTCCTAACTTCTCATTGCCTTTGGTTTGATTGGGGGTGTTTTATCTGTTTGTTTGATTGGTTTCTTTGGGTTGGTTTCTTTGTGTTTTTCTCTCTTTTGCTTGGAGTTTCTTTTCCTTTTTTAGAAATGACTGGTGAAGTTGGCACAAGCAAACTCCAGAAAACGTAAAGCAGGCTTGACTTTCCAGAAATTGCTTTTGGCTGGCTTTAGCTGCATTCCCCAGGATCACGATCAGCAGTAGATATTTGCAGGTTTTGCTCTGCATCCTCAGCCTGCCCAGGTGTTGTTCAGTGTTTCAGCAGTGGAGAAGACGATGGATATTTTGCTAAATCTCCTTTCAAACAACAAAACTTGGGTTAGCACGACAGAAAAGAAGAAAAGAAAATCTTCGCCAGTTAGAACAGAGCCAGAGTCCCACCATTTCCCCCTCCACTTCTCTTTCTTTTCTACATTTAGAGGTAAAGCTTCCATCTCCAAAAGCTTCCATCTCTCACTTCCTGATGTAGCCATTTGCTACCCTTTAGCCTTGACTGCCACGCATCGGACTGCTGTCCGTGTGGGGCTGGGGATGCTCAGCCTGGAAAGAGAAGGGGGCTGGCGAGGCCTCCCTGCAGCTCTAGGAAAGATGGGCACAGGGAGGAGAAGCCTTTCAACTGCAGGAGTGAGCTTGAAGTTGGATCTAATGAAGCTGCTCTTTTCCACTCCGGCTGCTGGGCCACTGGCCCAGGCTGTGCACAGAGGCTGGGGATGCTCCATCCTTGGCAACATCCAAGGCCAGCTGGGAGCGGGGCTCTGAGCAACCTATTCTAGGGGAAGATCGCTCCGCTTGGAACAAGATGGTCTTTAGGGTCCCTTCCAAGCCCAAGCACCCAGGGATTCCATCATTCATTCTACGGTCTCCGTTGTCCACTTCAGCCTGGGCCTGAACTCCTGGCGGTGATGTCACAGTGCACGCTCCAGCTAGAACTTCCAGCATCCAGCAACGGCCACAACACAACCCTTGGCTCCTTGTGCCAGCACGCTCTTCATTCACCCTGCTCCAAGCCTACCCCTGTCACCTTGTTGCCACCTGCTCCCTGATTCCCCCAGCAGTCCCCAAAGCTCCCCATCGCTTGGATTTTGCTCTCCATCCCTGCAGGATGTCTGCATTTGTTCCAAAAGAGCTATGGTACTATTCCACGGAGGCGGACACCCCGCAGCTGCCTGGCTGGGCTGGAGCTCTGTGGGACAGGCTGGGAAATTTTGCTACCTCTGCAGGCTGGCACAGACCGAGAGGAGGAGACGGACGTCGATACACAGACTGATAGAGAAGAAGCCATGGAAGTGGACGGAGAGGATACTGGAGAGGAAGAGATGGATGTGGATATGTACGAGACAGAGGAAGAGATGGAGGTGGAAACGAAAGATTATGTTGAAGAGATGGATATTGATCTAAAAGACAAGGAGGAAGACATGGTCTTGGGATGAAGACCGATGCCAGCAGCAGAACAGGCAGGTGCTCCCCACAGGCAGAGTGGGGCCCCTGCTGCCAGCCTGGGGCCGGGCTGGGCACTTCCTGCTCAGGGACACGCTAGCCCATGCACTGGATTCTGCTGGCCATCCCTGGCCTGGCCTGGGCTTGCTGTGGGCCACACAAGCCCTGTTCCAGTGCCTGGGCCACAGCCCCCAGCCAGGCTCCCTTCTGGCAGCAGAGTCCCACTGGGCCAGTGTCCCAGCCCGGCAGCACATGGAACACCCTTCCGTGCCTGACTGCACTGACCGTGCTACTTGTTTTTCTTCCGGGACTTAGGGACATCACAGACACAGATGCCACCCTGCTGTACATACGTTTTACAGTTGTTGTGTTCAGGATAGAGGTTTTAGAGTTTGTTTAAGTTGTCTGTAAATACGTTTCATAGAGTTTTGTTAGGTCTCTTCTCAGGTAAATAGGTTCTATAGTTTGTTGTTGTTGTTGTGGTTGTTGTGATTGTTGTTACCAATATTCTTACAGTGTAAATATGTGGTGTAGTTCATTCTTGTTCCTTTTCTTCTACAGATAAACAGTCTTTGATTTTCACACCCCAGTTCTCTTTGCATTTTCTTCGGGCACATTTGCAAAGCTGTGGGTTGTTTCGGGAACAATGTTTGCAGGACTCTAAAAAGAGTATCACAACCGCTCTGCCACACTCTCAGCTGCTGCTGCTGCCCCAAAAAGCACTGGCTGGCTTTGCTCACACAATCACAGTTGTGGTGGCATTTCTACCACACCACAGGACAGCGATGTTTTCCCTCTTCTCCTGGAAATACCTACAGCACTTGTGGGTAGCAAGGCAAACATGAGCCTCTTTTAGTGGCCCTTGAAATTGGACATGTGAAATGAGGCACACAAAGCCACAGGCCAGCTGAACCTGGCATCTCTGAATGGGTCTTTACATTCTTCCCAGGAAGATGAATGGCAATCACTATTTTGGCAGGGAGGAAAGTGCATCAGCTAGCAATTTGCTGTAGAAAATGTGCTTTCTGCTCCTCTCACAGCCAAAACTCCTACCCATTTCTTGGAAGTCCTTCTTAGATAAGGACCGTGTTCAACTGAGTGACAGTGAAGCCAAATGGCAATGCCGCAATCAATTGTCCTGTACACAATCTCCTTCATCCACGTGGAAGGTTACTCACGGGCACACAAGAGGACGGAAGAAACCCAAATGCATCGTTGGACATCATAAAGTCAGACGTGTTGAGGGATGAAGAAATTTTGCAGAGATATGGAAAGCTGCCCTGAAAACCCAGTTCGGGGAGAGCCTGAGCTCTTTTGTGCTTCTAGGCCTGAAGATGCTCAGCACCTTTCCCAGATGCTCAGCAGGCAGTAGGATTGTGCCTGAATCTGGCTCTGGAAATGCCAGTGCCTCAACTGAGAGCTGTGGCAATGATTTCCATTGCATGGAGAGGGGCCACAGTCCTGCAAGAGTCTTTCAGCAGAGCAAACAGCAGCCTGGAGGGTGGGCAATGCTGCATCTGGACCACTGCATGCTCATCCTTCACCACAATGCAGAGCTGCCATGGATCACTTTTTCCATTTGTCCTGTTGGATATGTTTTGGACAAGTTGTTCTAGGTGGCTTTGGATGGTGATCCAAGTAGGAAGCAGCCATTCGCCTGCTGTGATATCCTTACAACTAGTCCTAACGTCTCATTGCCTTTGGTTTGATTGGGGGTGTTTTATCTGTTTGTTTGATTGGTTTCTTTGGGTTGGTTTCTTTGTGTTTTTCTCTGTTTTGCTTGGAGTTTCTTTTCCTTTTTTAGAAATGACTGGTGAAGTTGGCACAAGCAAACTCCAGAAAACGTAAAGCAGGCTTGACTTTCCAGAAATTGCTTTTGGCTGGCTTTAGCTGCATTCCCCAGGATCACGATCAGCAGTAGATATTTGCAGGTTTTGCTCTGCATCCTCAGCCTGCCCAGGTGTTGTTCAGTGTTTCAGCAGTGGAGAAGACGATGGATATTTTGCTAAACCTCCTTTCAAACAACAAAACTTGGGTTAGCACGACAGAAAAGAAGAAAAGAAAATCTTCGCCAGTTAGAACAGAGCCAGAGTCCCACCATTTCCCCCTCCACTTCTCTTTCTTTTCTACATTTAGAGGTAAAGCTTCCATCTCCAAAAGCTTCCATCTCTCACTTCCTGATGTAGCCATTTGCTACCCTTTAGCCTTGACTGCCACGCATCGGACTGCTGTCCGTGTGGGGCTGGGGATGCTCAGCCTGGAAAGAGAAGGGGGCTGGCAAGGCCTCCCTGCAGCTCTAGGAAAGATGGGCACAGGGAGGAGAAGCCTTTCAACTGCAGGAGTGAGCTTGAAGTTGGATCTAATGAAGCTGCTCTTTTCCACTCCGGCTGCTGGGCCACTGGCCCAGGCTGTGCACAGAGGCTGGGGATGCTCCATCCTTGGCAACATCCAAGGCCAGCTAGGAGAGGGGCTCTGAGCAACCTATTCTAGGGGAAGATCGCTCCGCTTGGAACAAGATGGTCTTTAGGGTCCCTTCCAAGCCCAAGCACCCAGGGATTCCATCATTCATTCTACGGTCTCCGTTGTCCACTTCAGCCTGGGCCTGAACTCCTGGCGGTGATGTCACAGTGCACGCTCCAGCTAGAACTTCCAGCATCCAGCAACGGCCACAACACAACCCTTGGCTCCTTGTGCCAGCACGCTCTTCATTCACCCTGCTCCAAGCCTACCCCTGTCACCTTGTTGCCACCTGCTCCCTGATTCCCCCAGCAGTCCCCAAAGCTCCCCATCGCTTGGATTTTGCTCTCCATCCCTGCAGGATGTCTGCATTTGTTCCAAAAGAGCTATGGTACTATTCCACGGAGGCGGACACCCCGCAGCTGCCTGGCTGGGCTGGAGCTCTGTGGGACAGGCTGGGAAATTTTGCTACCTCTGCAGGCTGGCACAGACGGAGAGGAGGAGACGGACGTCGATACACAGACTGATAGAGAAGAAGCCATGGAAGTGGACGGAGAGGATACTGGAGAGGAAGAGATGGATGTGGATATGTACGAGACAGAGGAAGAGATGGAGGTGGAAACGAAAGATTATGTTGAAGAGATGGATATTGATCTAAAAGACAAGGAGGAAGACATGGTCTTGGGATGAAGACCGATGCCAGCAGCAGAACAGGCAGGTGCTCCCCACAGGCAGAGTGGGGCCCCTGCTGCCAGCCTGGGGCCGGGCTGGGCACTTCCTGCTCAGGGACACGCTAGCCCATGCACTGGATTCTGCTGGCCATCCCTGGCCTGGCCTGGGCTTGCTGTGGGCCACACAAGCCCTGTTCCAGTGCCTGGGCCACAGCCCCCAGCCAGGCTCCCTTCTGGCAGCAGAGTCCCACTGGGCCAGTGTCCCAGCCCGGCAGCACATGGAACACCCTTCCGTGCCTGACTGCACTGACCGTGCTACTTGTTTTTCTTCCGGGACTTAGGGACATCACAGACACAGATGCCACCCTGCTGTACATACGTTTTACAGTTGTTGTGTTCAGGATAGAGGTTTTAGAGTTTGTTTAAGTTGTCTGTAAATACGTTTCATAGAGTTTTGTTAGGTCTCTTCTCAGGTAAATAGGTTCTATAGTTTGTTGTTGTTGTTGTGGTTGTTGTGATTGTTGTTACCAATATTCTTACAGTGTAAATATGTGGTGTAGTTCATTCTTGTTCCTTTTCTTCTACAGATAAACAGTCTTTGATTTTCACACCCCAGTTCTCTTTGCATTTTCTTCGGGCACATTTGCAAAGCTGTGGGTTGTTTCGGGAACAATGTTTGCAGGACTCTAAAAAGAGTATCACAACCGCTCTGCCACACTCTCAGCTGCTGCTGCTGCCCCAAAAAGCACTGGCTGGCTTTGCTCACACAATCACAGTTGTGGTGGCATTTCTACCACACCACAGGACAGCGATGTTTTCCCTCTTCTCCTGGAAATACCTACAGCACTTGTGGGTAGCAAGGCAAACATGAGCCTCTTTTAGTGGCCCTTGAAATTGGACATGTGAAATGAGGCACACAAAGCCACAGGCCAGCTGAACCTGGCATCTCTGAATGGGTCTTTACATTCTTCCCAGGAAGATGAATGGCAATCACTATTTTGGCAGGGAGGAAAGTGCATCAGCTAGCAATTTGCTGTAGAAAATGTGCTTTCTGCTCCTCTCACAGCCAAAACTCCTACCCATTTCTTGGAAGTCCTTCTTAGATAAGGACCGTGTTCAACTGAGTGACAGTGAAGCCAAATGGCAATGCCGCAATCAATTGTCCTGTACACAATCTCCTTCATCCACGTGGAAGGTTACTCACGGGCACACAAGAGGACGGAAGAAACCCAAATGCATCGTTGGACATCATAAAGTCAGACGTGTTGAGGGATGAAGAAATCTTGCAGAGATATGGAAAGCTGCCCTGAAAACCCAGTTCGGGGAGAGCCTGAGCTCTTTTGTGCTTCTAGGCCTGAAGATGCTCAGCACCTTTCCCAGATGCTCAGCAGGCAGTAGGATTGTGCCTGAATCTGGCTCTGGAAATGCCAGTGCCTCAACTGAGAGCTGTGGCAAGGATTTCCATTGCATGGAGAGGGGCCACAAGAGTCCTGCAAGAGTCTTTCAGCAGAGCAAACAGCAGCCTGGAGGGTGGGCAATGCTGCATCTGGACCACTGCATGCTCATCCTTCACCACAATGCAGAGCTGCCATGGATCACTTTTTCCATTTCTCCTGTTGGATATGTTTTGGACAAGTTGTTCTAGGTGGCTTTGGATGGTGATCCAAGTAGGAAGCAGCCATTCGCCTGCTGTGATATCCTTACAACTAGTCCTAACTTCTCATTGCCTTTGGTTTGATTGGGGGTGTTTTATCTGTTTGTTTGATTGGTTTCTTTGGGTTGGTTTCTTTGTGTTTTTCTCTGTTTTGCTTGGAGTTTCTTTTCCTTTTTTAGAAATGACTGGTGAAGTTGGCACAACCAAACTCCAGAAAACGTAAAGCAGGCTTGACTTTCCAGAAATTGCTTTTGGCTGGCTTTAGCTGCATTCCCCAGGATCACGATTGTGATAAATGGGCCAGGAGGCCAGCTCCTTTTAAAAAGGCCATTATTAAGCAGCACAGCTCTGGGGTCTGGGCCCGAGGGGTTGCGCACACCGCCACTGCTTCCACTGGACACCGCAGAAGAGGAGAATCCGTACAGCTCTTTTAGTGGGGCAGAGCTGGGCCTTCCTCCCTCACGGGAGTCCCCGGGAAGACTCCTTCCTTAGGCCTTGTAGTCTAGGCTGTCATCCTAGTCGAGTCTCCTCTAGGTTATGTCGGCCTCGGAAAGAAGCCAGGGGACTCCTCTGGGTCTTCCTTGTTAGATGGTGCTGGTTCTATTCCTTCCCTTTTGCGTGGCTCGTTGTTTTGGGTTTTTTTCCAGTCTGGGTGCATCCCATAAGTCTCTGGTCTCTCTCGTTTGCATAAAAGTCCGTATGTCATCTTCCTCCTCAGGATGGTACAGCAACTTGGGAAAAGGATACAATGTTGGCATGTGGGAGTCTCGGAGCAGTGGGGGCAGTGCCTGGCTGAACACAGAATTAGAAACACAGGGTACAGCAACTTGGGAGAGGGAGCAGGGCCTGGCAGAACAAGGAATAAAAAAATATGGGGTACAGCAATTTGCGACAGGGGTACAAGGTAAGTAAACCTGGGACAGGGGTACAAGGTAAGTAAGGAGTTTACAAACAGCAACTGTAACATATTATTCTTAACAATATCCCCCCTCTTATATTTTGATCGGGCTCTAGCCCGCATCAACCATTAACTTCTGGCTCTTGGGAATATTTATCTCTTAATTCTCGATATTGCTCATATATTTCCCTGGCAGTTTTGTGCTCTCGATCTTGACTTTGGGTTTCCATTAACATGATCCTGGCCTGCTTCTTGTCTTTTATTTCAGGGATCTGGATGCTTGCTTGTACCTGTGGTAGTCACTGTCTTGATTAGGCAGGGGAGTAAACAGGGTAGGAACAAGAAACTTGCAAATGCACAGACAGCATTGTAGTAATAGATCAAAATGTAAAATTGTGTATGGTGATACGAATAATAAAGGCATCAAGTTGTCATAATAGACTGATGTCTATTAACGCTCAGAAGATGGTGTGTGGTGATCAATATATGGTTTTGTTGAAAGATAGTATTATTTCATTATTATGTTACATATACTGTTATTGTCATCATCACTTTGCCCTTGAGCTTGTGATGCTTGAAGGAAGGTTTTGCTGAAGGTCTGCTAACTACGTAATTTTGAAATAGCAAGACTGTGATGTATAGGAACTGCTGTTTCCCACAAAAGAAGTGGGTCTGGGCTATTTCTTTTCACTTAAGACTGTCATTCCTTCTCATCCCCCCATTTTGGGGAGGGATAGCATTTGTGGGGTCCAAGGAATTTCATGAATAGTGTGCTAGCCCATTCTAAGGAATAGGTGACCAGCTGAAGGGACCTAATCTGAATTGGAGTTTCCAAAAAGTATCCTGTGCAGGGCAGTGTGAACTGAAGCCTCTGGCTGGAGAGAAAGCCAAGAATTCACAAAGAGCTGCACTAGAGATAATGTCACTGCAGCTGTTGTGCAGGATCTGTTCCTCAGTAAGAGAGCATTATTTACCTATCTGAAATAGCTTAAAAATGCTCTAATTTTTTTTATAAAAATTCTTCAGTTTATACTATATAAATAATCACCGATTGTGAGATTCAATCTCAAATGTCAAAAAGCTTTCTTACAGTTAGTTAAACTTAATTTATTTTTTCTGGTCCTGGTCTCATCTAGCATACACCTCTCATGTTTTCTTTGAATTTTCTTCAGCATTAGGAACTTAAAAAAGATCAAAAGTATACATAGATTTAGGAACACTGTGTAGCAATATTCTCTTGTGCTGAGCTGGATCTTATTTTTTGTCTGGGCCAGGAGTTCTGTGCAAATTGATTTAAAAGGCCTAGTTGTAGGATGTGGATTGTAGGATGATGCTGAGCTGGCAGTGCTCTTGCTGTGAAAAAGGCAGATGGGATGCCGATGCATCAGGTATTACAAATGCAGATAAAAAAGTATTGGTGTCACTGCAAACACTGCTACTCTGAAACAGAGTAAGAGATGTGATTCAAATCTTCTGTATTGAAAAACATTAATTGAAACTGTACTGGAAGCAGAGACATGTTGCCTCTAAAATGGCAGAAGAGAATGACCGGATGTTTGTCTCAAGTAGCTGTGGAATGGATGATGTGATTCTAATTTCTAGGGAAAAAAATTGATGAAAAATATTAGATAAGCCTAAATAAAATATTGGCTTAAGATAAAATGTACACAGGTCATTGATAAAATTTGGTTTAGAGTCTAAAAGGTGTTCCTGAGTGTTACAGCCAGTAGATTCTGGGATAAAAGGAGTGTTCAGTGGAGGAAGGAATCAGACTGGATTTGGTAGCTTTGCGATAGGTCTGTGGTGGAGATTCGGGGCTGTTGGACCCCAAGGAGCTTTCGGAG
>NW_028256137.1:0-30565 GCF_971803275.1 Cyanistes caeruleus | reverse complement strand
TTTCCCCCTCCTTTTTCATTTTTCCCCCTCCTTTTTCATTTTTCCCCCTCCTTTTTCATTTTTTTCCCCCCTTTCTCATTTTTTCCCCCCTTTTTGCCGCGTTCCTGTTCGCGTGTCACTCAGCTCCAGCGATTTGTCTCTGTCCCTGCCCCACACGCACAGGGAGATATCTTTTCTAAATCAGATCTGGATGACTTTACACACCCTGCCCCGACCCTCAGCTCCCCCTCTCTCCCCTCTCCCCGATGTAAAAAGTGTTTAAATATTTGAAAGGAGACGCGGTTGCATTTTTAATGCCGCTCGCACTTAATGAAAAGTCAGCCCGGGGGGGGGGGGGGGAGGATTTTCCTTATTTATTTATAATTTTTTATTCCTCCCCACCACTAAAAAGTGATCTACGACTTTCTTTAAGTGCCGTTTCCTCCATCAGAATTACGATAATAATTAAAAAAAGGAGAAGTAGAGGTCGGTGAGGGTGGTGAGGGGGGAAAAAAAAATAATGTTCTCCACCCTTTCCCGTGTTTAGATGCATTTGTTGCCTTTTAAAGTCCAAATTGATGTCCATTAGCGCGGGGACAGGAGAGTTGTGTCCTCTTTAATGCGGGCTTTGGGCAGATCGATTCACTTCATTATTGCTTAAATGCCTCGATCTATTCCGGCTCGGCCGGGAGGGGGTGGCGAGAACACCTTGCGATTCCTCATCCCGGAATAAGATGGATCTGGTTCCCCCCTGCCCGGCTCCAGCAGCTCCCGGGCTTCCCAAAAAAATCAAGATTTGGGAAGGAGCAGAGTCCCTAAAAATCAAACTCGGGGTTCCCCCCGTTATTTTTTTTTTTCCTCGAGTTATTTCCTATTTTTTTTATATATATATTTAATTTTGGGGGTGATTTATTGTTATTTTTTATTGTTGTTTTTATTGGTTTTATTACTATTTTTATGATTATTGTCATTATTTTTCCATTATTGTTGTCATTATTATTTTTATTATTATTTTCATTATTATTTTCATTATTATCTTTATTATCTTCAGTATTATCTTCAGTACTATCTTTAGTATTACCTTGAGTATTACCTTGAGTATTATCTCGAGTATTATCTTTAGTACTATCTTCAGTATTATCTTTAGTACTATCTTTAATATTATCTTTATCATCATCCTTAGTATTATCCTCAGTATTTTTATTATTATTTTTATTATTTTGAATTATTACTTTTATTACATTTTTATTCTATTTTTATTTATTTTATCATGATTTGCATCATTATTTGCATTAATATTTTTATTTTTTTAGATTGTTTTTTGATGATATGATGATTATTTTAATGATTATATTAGGATTATATTAGGATTATTTTAGGATTATTTTTTGGATTATTTTAGGATTATTTTAGGATTAATTTTTGGATTATTTTAGGATTATTTTTTTATTATTTTAGGATTATTTTAGGATTTTTTTTTATTATTTTGGGATTATTTTTAGGATTTTTTTTTATTATTTTGGGATTATTTTTAGGATTATTTTGGGATTATTTTTAGGATTATTTTGGGATTATTTTTAGGAGTATTTTAGGATTTTTTAGGATTATTTTGGGATTATTTTTAGGAGTATTTTAGGATTATTTAGGATTTTTTTATTATTATTTTAGGATTATTTTAGGATTATTTAGGATTTTTTTTATTATTTTAGGATTATTTTAGGATTATTTTAGGGTTTTTTTTTAATTATTATTTTAGGATTATTTAAGGATTATTTTAGGATATTTTATTATTATTTTATTATTATTTTAGGATTATTTTAGTATTATTTTAGGATTATTTTATTATTATTTTAGGATTGTTTTAGTATTATTTTAGGATTATTTTAGTATTATTTTAGGATTATTTTAGGATTATTTTAGGATTATTTTATGATTATTTTATTATTATTTTAGGATTATTTTATTATTATTTTAGGATTATTTTAGGATAATATTTTATTATTTTAGGATTATTTTATGATTATTTTAAGATTATTTTATGATTATTTTAAGATTATTTTAGGCTCACTTCAGAACCATTTTAAGACCATTTTCACTACTACCCCAAAACCAACTTTAAATCCCATTCCAACCCATATCATCACTACTATTATTCCAATTACCACCATCATCACGATTAAATTTTTCTCCTCGCGGCTGTGGCAGGTTCCTCCTTCGGGCCCAGCGGCCGCCGGGGCCGCCAGACCTACACCAGGTACCAAACCTTGGAGCTGGAGAAGGAATTCCACTTCAACCGCTACCTGACCCGGAGGAGACGCATCGAGATCGCCCACGCGCTCTGCCTGAGCGAGAGGCAAATCAAAATCTGGTTCCAGAACCGCCGCATGAAGTGGAAAAAGGAGAACAAACTGCTCAGCTCCTCGCAGCTCAGCGCGGAGGAGGAGGAGGAGAAAGCGGCGGAGTGAAAAAGCAGCCCCGGGGGAGGGGGGAAAAAAAAAAATTAAAATTAAAAATTCCAATTTATTCCAAATATTAGGGATGTTCTTAGATTTCGAAATTTGAAAAAAATTCAGAAATTCAAGAGTTAAAAAAAAAATAAATTCGGAATTTCTGAAGTTCAAAAGTTCAAAAATTCAAGAGTTCCGAAGTTCCAAAATACCAAAATTCAGAAGTTCAAAAGTTCAAAAATTCAAAAGTTCAGAAGTTCCAAAGTTCTAAAATACCAAAATTCAGAAGTTCAAAAGTTCAAAAATTCAAAAGTTCAGAAGTTCTAAAATACCAAAATTCAGAAGTTCAAAAGTTCAGAATTTCAATAGTTCCGAAGTTCTAAAATACCAAAATTCAGAAGTTCAAAAGTTCAGAAATTCAAAAGTTCCGAAGTTCTAAAATACCAAAATTCAGAAGTTCAAAAGTTCAAAAATTCAAAAGTTCCGAAGTTCTAAAATACCAAAATTCAGAAGTTCAAAAGTTCAAAAGTTCAGAAATTTAAAAGTTCCGAAGTTCCAAAATTCCAAGATTCAGAAATTCAAAAGTTCAAAAGTTCAAAAATTCAATAGTTCCGAAGTTCTAAAATACCAAAATTCAGAAGTTCAAAAGTTCAAAAGTTCAGAAATTCAAAGGTTCAGAAGTTCTAAAATTCCGAAATTCTGAAATTCAAAAGTTCAAAAATTCAAAAATTCAGGAGTTCAAAAATTCAAAAGTTCAAAAGTTCAAAAGTTCCAAAATTTCAAAATTTCAAAAATTCAAAAATTCAAAAATTCAAAAATTCAAAAATTCAAAAATTCAAAACTTAAAAAAAAATTTAAAAAAATTTAAAAAAATATAAAAAAAAAAAGAGGGAAGAAGGGAAAAAAAAAGAACAAAAAAAGTTATTTAAAACGAGCAAAAAGAGAGGAGAAAGCGACAAAAAAAATTCAATTTAGGGAGGGAATTTTAGAGGAGGGGGATGAAGGGATGGCTGGGAGGAAAAATCCTCCACAGCAAAATTTGGACCAGAAACTCCCCGGACTCGAATTCCCAATGATTTTATCCAGAAACAAACAGATAAAAAACCCAAAAAAAATCAAATTTTGAGTTCATTTTCCCTTCCTGCACCTCCCTTTTCCTCCCGCTACGCCCATACACGAAATGGAATAATAATAATAATAATAATAAAATTAAAAAGTGAAGAGATGGAGAAGGAGAGGAGGGAAAGAAAAGAGAAAAAAGGGGGAAAAAAAATTGAAAAAAAGTGAAAAATATCTAAAAAAAAAAAAAAGGGGCTCCCAGCCGTGTTCCTACCCTTGGTGTCACTGTTAGTAATCTGCTAACTCTTGTATTTAATGGAAGTGCTGCAATATTTGTCATTTGGGGTGTTAATTGTCCTAATTTTGTAAAAATGTTTCATGCACGGTCGACATAAGTTTGGTTTTTCTTTTTAAATTTTCCTCTTTTTTTATTTTTTTTTTTTTTTTTTAAATTTTTTTTTTTTCCCACGCTTTTGGTAAATTAATCAAACCCTGGGGTTCTTTGGAATTAGTTTTTTTGGGATGGGGTTTATTATTTTGATTATTATTTTATTTTGAAGTTTTATTTCGAAAAGGAAAATCCTACTGAAAGAACGAGTACTACCTACTGCAAACAAACAGAAAAAAAAAAAATATAGAAAAAAATGAAAAAAAAAAAGGAGCGCCAGCGCCAGAAAGTTCTATTTTATTAATTTTTTTTTTTTTTTTTGTACGTGTTGTGTTTGGAGTTTGTCTTAGGTATGGAATTCTCTAATAAAATCCAAGTCTTCGATCCCACCCGCTCACCCCCTCCCCTGTCATTATTAACTCTGTTTTTTGGGGGATTTTTCCCCTTTTTTCGGGGGATTCTTGAGGAGAGGAGCGCTGAAAATGAAATTTTCGCTCCCCCCTGGGCGCCAGCATCTCCTCCTCCTCCAGGACAAGCGAAACGGGGCGGATAAATCTGATTTTCCCCCTTGTATTTTGGTTTTTATTCCGCTGCAATCTGTTCGGTATTTCCTGGCTGACATTTCTGAATTAGCGCCGCTCTTTTTCTCTATTTTTTTATATATATATATATTTTTTTTTATTTATTTTTTATTGTTACAGTAACAAAGAGTTATGAGGAAACGCCGTCCCATCTCCGTAATAAATCAAGGAAACGGGCAAAACTCCGCTCTCATTTATCCACCCGAGATACCTAACATTTGCCCAGCATCTTTCAAACATCTGCTCCCCTCGCTCCGTGCCCCCAAATCAAAGAGAAATGTGGAGCAGGAAAAAGAAAATTATTTTTAAAAAATTTTAAAAATATTAAAAATTTAGATTTTTAATGAATTTACCCCGAAAAAAAAAAAAAAAAAAAAAGTCAGCTGAAGGAATTCCAGCGTTTGTTTAAACCGGGATAAAAGGGGGGGGAAAAAAAAGTGGGGAAAATCTGAATTAAGCACTTTGGAAAGGGCGGATTTTGATTTTCTCTTTGCCAGCGGCTCCTTGGCTCGGGGATGGGACGAGGTTTCGTCTTCCTCACCGAGGAATTCCTCCCCAAACACCCAACTTTTCCTCGCCTTTAGGATTCAGCAGAACGAAAAAAAAAAAAAAAATTATTTTTTTATTTTTTATTATTTATTTTTTGGTTTGTTTTTAAATCCTCTGCGGGGATTTTGGGGAATTTTCAAAGAGAGAGGGGTGGGAAAAAAAAAAAAAAATAAAAATATCTCGTGCCTGGAAACCCCTCGGTGGGAAACGCCACGAGCCGGTTTTAATGTCAGTCACTTTTAAAATCAATTCATGCAGAAGCTTCACAGCTGTAGGACATTTACTATTATTGCCACGCTTTTCATTGCCCGTAATTATTATAATTATATGTCACTTTCAATATGGCGCATAAATCCCAACGAGTTGCAGGAGAGCACAAGAAAAATTCCTAAAGTGCCTCGGAAAGGGAAAGGGAAAAGGGGAGGGGGGAGAAAATAAATTGAAATAAATGCTAAAAAAAAAAAGGATAAAAAAAAGGATAAAAAAAAGGATAAAAAAAAAGAGAGAAAAGGAAAGAAGGAGAAAGAGGAAAAAGAAGAAGGAAAGAGGAATAAAAGGAAAGGAAAGCTCGGCTCTTTCCCAACGTTTTGCCCAATTTCAGGGAGCTTTTGCTCCCCAAATATTCCTTGCAGGTCGAGGACTGGGGAGGAAAAGCGGCGCAAAGAGGAGGTGGAAAAGCTCAGCGACAGGAACATCCTAAAGAAACAACCTCGTCAAGCCTTCCCAGCCGCCGGATTTTGCCTGCTTTTCCTTTTTCCCACCCATTTTTCCTCCTCCAGGGTGGTTTTTTTTTTTCCCTCCCTGTCCAAACTGAAGGTGCGAGCGGAGGGGACCTCGAGACTTTTCCTGGCGACAACACCCGCGGAGGAACCACCCAAAAAAAACCCCACAACTCCCGACTCCAGCCACCCACAGAGGCCTCGCAGCCACTCAAAAACTCATCCCAAACTTATCCACCGCTTTTCCAACGCCAGAAACGCAAAGACTTTTCCCCCCCAAAAAAATAAAACCCCTTGGCGCCCCGGAGCCCTCCCGGCCGCAGCTTCGCACCGCGCTTTTCACCCGCTCCTTTTTTCTGCTTTTCGAGGGAAAACCCAAGCGGACCGGAGCAAATCGGGGGTGATTATTAATTTTTTTTTGGGGGGTGGGGGATGGGATTTTTTTGGTTTTTTTGGGGGGGGTGTTCTCCCCAAAAAAGCTGCGGTGCTCCGGCTTGGCCGGCAGGTGGCGCGCTCCGCCCAGGCGGGGGGCGATGGCGGCGGCGGATTTGGGGGCGACTTTGGGCCTAAAAGCGGCTCGGAGCTCGTCATTATTTGTAACCATAGAGCATGAATTACCTCTTGAGGTCATCAGTGAGAATTTACGACTGGTCAACAAAAGCACGTGACGCCCAAACGCACCCCCCACCCTCCCCCCATATTTGGCCGCATACATAGCAAAAACGAAGTACAGTGCATCGCTATAATTCATTAATACATCATAAATCGTCAAGCACGGGGGTTATAACGACCACGAGCCACAAATCAAGCCCTCCAAAATAACCCAAATGAGCTCTTACTTTGTAAACTCGTTCTCAGGGCGCTACCCAAATGGCCCCGACTATCAGTTACTAAATTATGGGACCGGCAGTTCCATGAACGGTTCTTACAGAGATTCAAGCACCATGCATTCCAGCTCTTATGGCTACAACTACAATGGGATGGACCTTAGCATCAACCGCTCAGCCTCCTCCAGTCACTTTGGGGCTGTGGCCGAGGGCTCCCGCGGTTTCCCTTCTCCAGCTCAGGAGAGGTTTAGACAGGCGTCCAGCTGCTCCTTATCTTCTCCCGACTCCCTGCCCTGCTCCAACAGCGAGAGCCATGGAGGGAAACCCGCCCCGTCCCCCTCCGAGCAAGCTCCTGCTGCCGCCAGCACCACCAGCACAAATTTCACAGAACTAGACGAGACCAGCGCGTCCTCGGGAGCCGACGAGGGCACTCCAATAAGCGGCAGCATCCCCCGAGCGCAGGCAGAGCCCATCGCCACCTCGGCGGCCGCGACAGAAGGGCAGGCACCTCAGATATTCCCTTGGATGAGGAAACTTCACATTAGCCATGGTACAGCTACTTCTTTTTTTTTTTTTCTCTCTCCCCTCTTCACCCCCGTCGTTGTTTATTCTCCCCTCCTCCTCTTTTTCCTCCCCCTCTCTCTTGTTTCTATTTTTTTTTTTTTAACCTCGCTTTTCCCCTCTTTTTTTTTTTTTTTCCTCTCTCCCCCAACCCCTAAAAAATATTAATTTATTTTTTTTTTCCTTCCTCTCCCCCCCCTCTCCCCTCTCTTCTCTCCTTCCTTTTATTCCGCCGAGGCGCTTTGATGAGGATCGCAGCTTTTTATTGCTTTTGTATTTCTGGCCCTAAAGCTGGAAAAGGGGGTGTAGAGGAGGGGGGAAGGAGGTTTCCTCTGCGTTTCTGGGGGGTTTTATCTCGGTTTCGCTCCCCTCGGCGCTTTTCTGGAAGCTCCGAGCCCCTCGCGGGTGGTGGGGGAAAGGTAATTTTCAAAAAAAAAAAGCGAGGCCAGGGGGCTGTTCCTGGGGGTGGGGAGGGTGGAAAGGGAAGAATTGAGCATTAAAATGGAATTATAGGCACAGATGGGGCTGGCAGCCCAGTCCTGCTCTGCTTTTCTGGGTTTATTCCTGACAATCTGTGTCCCCCTCCCCTCCAAAAAAAAAAAAAAAATAAAATGGGAATAATCGCCAGGAGATTCCCGGGGAGGAAAAGCCACCCCCATCCCTGAGCTTCCCACTCCGCTCAATTCCCGCTTTTCTGCTAAAACCGAGATTAAACCCTCCAAGGAGCCTCGGGAACAACCACAAATAAAAAAAAAAAATTATAATAATAATAAATAAAGGATCAGGGCAGAGATTCCCAGAGCTCGCTCCCGCAGTTAAATTATGGATATCGAGTCGGGAATGTCGGGGCTGGAGGGGCCAAGGGAGGAGAGGGGGGAGGAGGTGGGAGAAAAAGGAGAGGAAAAAGGGGGGGGGGGGGGTGCTGTTATTTGGGGGGAAATCCGCGGATTTCCAATATTAAAAAAAAAAAAAAAAAAGAGAGGAGGAGGGGGGGGAGCGAAAAACACCTTAAAAATGAATAAAAAAAAATAACAATAAATCAGGAAAAAATGGAAATAAACGGGAGCAGAAAGAGCAAACGCCAACCCCGCTGTTGTCCGTGTTATCCAGACATGACAGGACCAGACGGGAAGAGGGCGAGGACAGCGTACACTCGCTACCAGACCCTGGAGTTGGAAAAGGAATTCCACTTCAATAGATATCTCACCCGCAGGAGGAGAATAGAGATCGCTCACGCTCTCTGCCTCTCCGAGCGCCAGATCAAAATCTGGTTCCAGAACCGGCGGATGAAGTGGAAGAAGGATAATAAACTGAAAAGCATGAGTTTGGCCTCGGCGGGCAGCGCGTTTCAGCCCTAAAATCCGGCAGGAATGAAGAGGAAAATAATAATAATTTAAAAAAAAAATAATAAAATAAAAAAAAAGGGAAAATAAAAAAATATATAAATGAAGATGATGAAGAAGAGGAGGAAGAGGAGGAGGAAAAATTAAAAGGATGTAAAAAAAAACACAACGGGAAAAAAAAGAGAAAAAAAGAAAAAAAAAAGCGAAAAATGAAAAAAAATTAAAGAAATGAAAGAATGAAATAAAGGAATGAAATAAAGGAGTGAAATAAAGGAGTGATATAAAGGAATGAAATAAAGGAATGAAATAAAGGAGTGAAATAAAGGAGTGAAATAAAGGAGTGAAATAAAGGAGTGAAATAAAGGAGTGAAATAAAGGAGTGAAATAAAGGAATGAAATAAAGGAATGGAATAAATAAAGGAACGGAATAAATAAAGAAATGGAATAAATAATAAAGAAATGGCCGCAGATCTTTAGTTTCCGAGTACTGTACAGTGAGGCACCTTCTTTTTTGGCATGTGGTTGATTTTATCCCAAAAAAAAAAAAACCCCCCAGCTCCTGTCGGTTATCCCAGGACTGAGCTCGTGTCGTGTTCTCTTTTGGAGGTTGTGTTGTTTAATTTTTTTTTGTTTGTTTGTTTGTTTGTTTGTTTGAAAGAGAAAAAAAAAAAATTAATTAAATTTTATTTCCAGATGCTCCTCCTGCTCTCGTTGTTCTTCTAAATGTGTGTGTCCGTGATCTCTTGGTGCTTTCTGGAAAGCTGGCGTGTGTTCTGTGAGCCCTTTGAATGTTATAACTTATTTATAAATCCAGAACAGGTTCTTTGTTTATTTGTTGGGATTTTCTTTTTCTTTTTTTTTTCTTTTTTTTTTTTGCCCCCCCCTCTCTACTCTTTTTTTTTTATTTTTATTTTTCTGAGTTTACTCTTGGGTGAGTTCTGCTCTGCCCAAGCGAAAATCGCGGGTTCCTGCACTAGAATCGCAGAAAAAAAAAAAAAATATAAATAAAAGGCTTAGAAAAAATTAAAAAAAAATCCAAAAAAATGGGAAAAAAAGTGGGAAAAAAGAGGAAAAAAAAAAAAAAAGAGGAAAAAGATAAAAAGAGAGAGAGAAAAAAAAAAAAAGATAAAAACAAGTCTTATATCTTTCTGTCTTAAAATTGTCCAGTCTGTGTTTTAGTCCAAACTCCAGGCCAGGATTTCTAATCCCAGCCTAATTCCGAGGCGTTCTCTTAGACGTGGGTGAACTTCACTATTAAAAAAAAAAAATAATAATAATAAATAATACTCCAAAAAATAACAATAATTAATAATTTAAAAAAAAAAAAAAAAAAGAAAAAGAAAAGAAAATGTATTAAAAATAAAAATAATCCGGAGATTTTTGGAGTTGCTCTGATGTTTGTAAATATTAGAAATATTTCTGCCGTGAGTAATAGGCGGGTGGTAGCGGGCAGAGTGAATGCGGTGTTCTGTGTAAAAAATGGCATTTGTCATGTCTAGCAGCCTGGTAGTTCTTTGCCAAGAAGCTTTTTTGTATTTGTTTGTAGCTTTACTCGAAGTCAAATAAACGTTTTTTCCCCCCCAAAAACTCACAAAGGCTCCCAGTCGCATTTTTTTTTTTTTTTTTTTGGCTCCCCCCCAAAAAAATCCGCAGCGCCGGGAGGTGCCTGGAAGGTCCGGGGAGGGAGAAACGCCCCCAAATCCACCCGAAATCACCTCAAAATCCCCCCGAAATCCCCAAATCCCGGCGGCGCGCCAAATCCCCGCTCTCCGGCACCCCCAAAACCTCCCGGATTCACCCCAAAAACACCCCCGGGCAAAGCCCAACCCTCCAAGTCGCGACAACCCCGCTCCCGACGCTTTTTTTTGGGGGGTTTTTCTTTCTTTTCCGGTGGATGCTCAACCAAAATAAAAAAAAAAACCGATAAAAAATAGAAATAAATCACATTTTAAACACCAGAGGTACCAAAACCGCGTCCCCGCCCGCGCCCAGCTGAGCTCGGGGTGATCCCAGAGCCCAGCTTAGCAAAGCGGGGTTTTAAATCAAACATCTCCGTGCTAAAGCCGGGCTTTGCGCCGCTTTAATCCCGGCTTTAACAGCCTCCCGCAGCGGCCCAAGCCGGCCTTGGGAGCCCAGCAAAGCCCGGCCTAAAGCTCGGCCCAGCAGAGCTCGGGCTCTGCTCGCAGCGAGGAAAGTTGGAACTCGGAACTTACCAAACTTAATTCTCCCCGTGTTTTGGTACTTCTTAAGTGACTTTGAGAGGGATGTGGAGTGGACTGTCAGCTCCCAAAACATTTGTTCGCCTTCCCCTTTGGTAATATTTGCTTTTTTAATCTTTCTTTTTTTCCTGTTTTTTCCTCTTTTTCCCTGTTTTTTCCTTTTTTTTTCCCTTTGTTTTTCTTTCTTTTTTTTTTCCTGTTTTTTTTTCATTTTTTTCCTATTTTTTCCCTATTTTTTTCCCTTTTCTTTCCTGCTTTTTTTTCCTTTTTTCCCCTTCTCTTTCCTGCTTTTTCCCTCTATTTTTTCCCTTTTCTTTCCTGTTTTTTCCCATTCTTTCTCTTTTCTTTCCTGTTCTTTTTCCCTTTTCTTTCCTGTTTTTTCCTTTTTTATCCCCTTCTCTTTCCTGCGTTTTCCCTCTATTTTTTCTCTTTTCTCTCCTGTTTTTTCCCATTCTTTCTCTTTCCTTTCCTGTTTTTTTTTCCTTTTTCCCCCTTCTCTTTCCTGCTTTTTCCCTCTATTTTTTCCCTTCTCTTTCCTGCTTTTTTTCCCATTCTTTCTCTTTTCTTTCCTGTTTTTTTCCCCTTTTCTTTCCTGTTTTTTTCCCATTCTTTCTCTTTTCTTTCCCGTTTTTTTTTCCCTTTTCTTTCCTGTTTTTTCCCTATTCTTCCTCTTTTCTTTCCCCTTTTTTCCCTTTTCTTTCCTGCGTTTCCCCCCTTTTTTTCTTTTTGTTTCCCCTTTCTTTCCTATTTTTTTTCCCCCCTTTTTTTTTTCCTTCCCCCCTTTTCCCTAATTATATTTTTTTTTTAAAAAAAACCCATCCCAAACCACCCCCCAAAAAAGTCAACACAACATTTAGATGTCAAACGCACGGGGGGGGTTGGTTTTTATCTCCAAGTTAGATCGTAAAAATCGCCCAGACCTCATCCAGATA
Organism: Cyanistes caeruleus; assembly: GCF_971803275.1. Classification (NCBI taxonomy): domain Eukaryota; kingdom Metazoa; phylum Chordata; class Aves; order Passeriformes; family Paridae; genus Cyanistes; species Cyanistes caeruleus. The sequence goes on along the minus strand of NW_028256137.1, from coordinate 18,961 downwards.
CCCCTCACTGGCTCCCAAAAGTCACGTGAGCTCCATAAAGTTAAGTTTTATGGTTTTGGGGAGTTGACAATCTCCGATATATTTCACATTCTCCAGAATGTTAAGTGACACTTTAACCGCTGCCTCTGCCTTGTCAGGGGCAGCGAGGGCTGAGCGCTTTTCCAGATGATGAGAGATAAAAAAAAAAAAAAAAAAAGCTTTTTTTTTTTCTTTTTTTTTTTTTTTTTTCTGGTGTTAAAATGGGTTTTTTGGGTTTTTTTTTTTTTTTTTGTGGGTTCCTGGTTCACTGCGGTGCTCAAAGTCCTGAAATATTCTCTGATTTAAGTGAAAATACCCAAAAAACCACCAGAAAAAAAAAATAATATTGTTGGCGAGGGTTGGTGGGGAGCAAAGAGGGGCTGGCGAAAAGGAGATTTAATTCTGATTTAATTCTGATTTAATTCTGATTTAATCCTGATTTAATTCTGATTTAGTTCTGATTTAATTCCGATTTAATTCTGATTTAATTATGATTTAATTCTGATTTAATCCTGATTTAATTCTGATTTAATTCTGATTTAATTCCGATTTATTTCTGATTTAGTTCTGATTTAATTCTGATTTAATTCTGATTTAATCCTGATTTAATTCTGATTTAATTCTGATTTAATTCCGATTTATTTCTGATTTAGTCCTGATTTAATTCTGATTTAATGCTGATATAATTCTGATTTAATCCTGATTTAATTCTGATTTAATTCTGATTTATTTCTGTTTTAATGCTGATATAATTCTGATTTAATGCTGATTTAATTCTGATTTAATTCTGATTTAATTCCGATTTAATTCCGATTTAATTCTGATTTAATTCTGATTTAATTCTGATTTTTAGGAGGTTTCAGCCTCGTTCCCATCACAGGCCCGGGGAACTGGGTGTGGAAATGGGATTAAAAAAGGGGGAAAAAGGTGAAAATTCATTTTCCAGCTCCAGCCCGGCCTCGCAGGGGGACTCGAGGCCAAGTTTGGGGCTGTCCTGGGGTTTGGGGAGGGGGCTCGGGGGGGTCGCTGCGATTTTGAGTTTCAATCCCCTCCCATCACCTTCCCCTCCCATCCCTTTTCACCTGCTCGCCAAAACCAAACAAAAACCACCAAAAAACACCAAACATCCACATTTTTTGTGTATTTCTCCCTATCTGTGCTTTGCTGCTTTGGGTTTTATTTGAATTTATTTTTCTTTGCCTCGGGGCTCTTTTTTTTTTTGCTTTTAAACCTCCCAAAAAAACCACCAAAAAATCACTAAAAACCACCAAAAATTGACATTTTTTTTATATATATTTATCCCTACTTGTGCTTTGCTGCTTGGGGTTTTTTTTCTTTTTCTGGGTTATTTTTGTTCTTTTCCTTTGCCTCTGGGCTCCTTTTTTTTTTGCTTTTAAACCACCAAAAATCCACCAAAAAAACACCAAAAAAACACCAAAAAAACACCAAAAAAACACCAAAAAAACACCAAAAAACCACAAAAAAACCACCAAAAAAACCACCAAAAAACCACCAAAAAACCACCAAAAAACACCAAAAACCACCAAAAAACACCAAAAAACACAAAAAAAATCAAAAAAACACCAAAAAAACACCAAAAAACCACAAAAAAAAACACCAAAAAACACCAAAAAAACCACCAAAAAAACCACCAAAAAACCACCAAAACAGCACAAAAAAATCAGTTGTTTTGTTTTTTTGTCTTTCTCCCGATTTGTGCTTTGCTGCTTTGGGGTTTTTTTTTGTTTGTTTTGTTTTTTTTTTATTTTTTAATTTTTTTTTATTTTTTTATTTGCCTCTGGGCTCTTTTTTTTTAATTTTTTTTTTTGAATTTTTTTTTTTAAATTTTTTTTTTTTAATTTTTTCCCTTTCTTTTTCTTTTTTCTCCTCTTGGATTTCCTCCCCTCCCCAAAACCTCCTGCCCCAGACATTTTAATAGGACGGAGCATCCTCACATTTCCTCACCCCATCCCCGCCATCTGGAGCCCCTGAATGACCCCTCAAGTGCGACACAAAAAATAATCACAGCAACCTCTCCCTCACCCCCCTCCCCTCCCCAAAACCTGCCAAAACCCAGGAAAAATTTGGGAAAACAAACAACCCAGAGCGGGGGGCTGGGCAGGGCAGGTGGAGCCGGTCCTGGGAGAAATAACAAAACTGGGCAGAGAAGGCACAAAAAAAACTAAAAAAAAAAGGGAAAAAAAAAAAATCACAATTCTCAGCTTTTTTTGGGGTTATTTTGGGATGTTCTGCCGTAGATTCCAGGGATGTGGTGGGGTCGCACCTAAAGCGGCTCCTCCCCTCCCTAAAAAAATGGAAATTAACTTGAAAATACGAGCTCAGAGCAATTCCTGGCTGGGAATTGGGGCGTTTCTAGAATTCACAGCACCCAAAACCCAAAAATATTTGCTTTTCCCCCCTTCTTTTTCCCCCTTTCTTTCTCCCTTCCCCCACCTTTTTTTTCCCTTTTTCCCCCATTCTTTCTCCCTTTTTTCCCTTTTTCCCCCTTTTTTCCCCTTTTTTCCCCATTCTTTCTCCCTTTTTTCCCTTTTCCCCCCTTTTTTCCCCTTTTTTCCCCATTCTTTCTCCCTTTCCCCCCCTTTTTTCCCCTTTTCCCCCCTTTTTTCCCCCTTTTTTCCCCTTTTTTCCCCTTTTTTCCCCCTTTTTCCCCCTTTTTTCCCCATTCTTTCTCCCTTTTTTCCCTTTTCCCCCCCTTTTTTCCCCTTTTTTCCCCATTCTTTCTCCCTTTTTTCCCTTTTCCCCCCTTTTTCCCCTTTTTTCCCCATTCTTTCTCTCTTTCCCCCCCCTTTTTTCCCCTTTTCCCCCCCTTTTTCTCCTTTTTCCCCATTCTTTCTCCCTTTCCCCCCCTTTTTTCCCCTTTTTCCCCCTTTTTTTCCCTTTTTTCCCCATTCTTTCTCCCTTTTTCCACCCTCAGACCACATTTGGTGGACACGTGTCCGTCTCTTTTCTTGTTTTTTATTTTTTTTCCCTTTTTTTCCTCCCCTCCCAGGGCAGAACTCGCACACTTTGCAGATCGCTTTTCCTTCCTCCCGCTGCTTTTCCTGTCCCTCTCCATGTGGCCCCGAGCTCAGGGCTGGCCTGACCCCCCAAAAATCCCCAAAATCCCGGAATTTGGGGCCTCTCCCCAATTATTTTCCATGGATAATGAAGATTTTTTGGTGGAGTTGAAGGGGGATTTGGCCCCAAAGTGGGATTTTTATCCCCAAATTTGGGAATGTTTGGTGGTGTTGGGGTGGGATCCAGCCGTGGCCTGCTCCTTCTTCTCCCTCCTCATCCCTTCAGGAATGATTTTATTCCTGATCCCAAATCCGAGGTGTTTGGGCGGGAAAAGTTCTTTGGGTTTGGTGTGTGTTTGGGGTGTGCTGGATCCTAAAATCCTGGTGTTCCCCAAAATCCTGGTGTTCCCCAAAATCCTGGTGTTCCCTAAAATCCTGGTGTTCCCCAAAATCCTGATGTTCCTTAAAAACCTGGTGTCCCTAAAAACCTGGTGTTCCCTAAAACCTCGTGATCCCTAAAAACTTGGTGTTCCCCAAAATCCTGGTGTTCCCTAAAACCTCGTGTTCCCTAAAAATGTGCTGTTCCCTAAAAACCTGGTGTTCCCTAAAAACCTGGAGTTCCCTAAAATCCTGGTGTTCCCTAAAAAACTGGTATTCCCTAAAATCCTGATGTTCCCAAAAACCTGGTGTTCCCTAAACACCTCGTATTCCCAAAAACCTGGTGTTCTCCAAAAGCTCATGATCCCTAAAATCTGTGTTCCCTAAAACCTGGTGTTCCCTAAAACCTCGTGATCCCTAAAAACTTGGTGTTCCCCAAAATCCTGGTGTTCCCTAAAGACCTCGTATTCCCAAAAACCTGGTGTTCTCCAAAATCTGTGTTCCTTAAAAACCTGGTGTTCCCCAAAATCCTGGTGTTCCCCAAAATCCTGGTGTTCCCCAAAAACCTGGTGTTCTCCAAAAGCTCGTGATCCCTAAAACGTGCTGTTCCTTAAAACCTGGTGTTCCCCAAAAATCTGTGTTTCCCTAAAGACCTGCGTTCCCAAAAATGTGCTGTTCCCTAAAAACCTGGTGTTCCCCAAAAACCTGGTGCTCCCTAAAATCTGTGTTCCCTAAAACTTGGTGTTCCCCAAAAACCTGGTGTTTCCCAGAAACCTGGTGTTCTCCAAAACCTCGTGATCCCTAAAATCTGTGTTCCCAAAAACCTGGTGTTCCCTAAAATCCTGGTGTTCCCCAAAATCCTGGTGTTCCTTAAAAACCTGGTGTTCCTTAAAACCTTGTGATCCCTAAAAATCTCGTGTTCCAAAAAACCTGGTGTTACCAAAAATCTGTGTTCCTTAGAAACCTGGTGTTCCCCAAAAACCTGGTGTTCCCTAAAGACCTCGTATGCCCAAAAACCTGGTGTTCCCCAAAATCCTGGTGTTCTCCAAACTCCTGGTGTTCCCCAAACTCCTGGTGTTCCCCAAAATCTGTGTTCCTTAAAACCTCGTGATCCCTAAAACTCCTGGTGTTCCAAAAAACCTGGTGTTCCCCAAAATCTGTGTTCCTTAAAAACCTGGTGTTCCCTAAAGACCTCATATTCCCAAAATCCTGGTGTTCCCCAAAATCCTGGTGTTCTCCAAAATCTGTGTTCCTTAAAAACCTGGTGTTCCCCAAAAACCTGGTGTCCCCAAAAACCTGGTGTTCCCCAAACTCACGGTGTTCTCCAAAAGCTCGTGATCCCTAAAATGTGGTGTTCCCAAAATCCTGGTGTTCTCCAAACTCCTCGTGTTCCCCAAAATCTGTGATCCCTAAAACCTCGTGATCCCTAAAAGTCTGGTGTTCCAAAAAAACCTGGTGTTACCAAATATCTGTTTTCCTTAAAAACCTGGTGTTCCCAAAAAACCTGGTGTTCTCCAAACTCCTGGTGTTCTCCAAAAGCTCGTGATCCCTAAAATGTGGTGTTCCCAAAAACCTGGTGTTCTCCAAAATCCTGGTGTTCTCCAAACTCCTGGTGTTCCCCAAAATCTGTGTTCCCTAAAACCTTGTGATCCCTAAAACCTTGTGATCCCTAAAAATCTCGTGTTCCAAAAAACCTGGTGTTACCAAAAATCTGTGTTCCCCAAAAACCTGGTGTTCCCAAAAACCTGGTGTTCCCCAAAATCTGTGTTCCCTAAAACCTCGTGATCCCTAAAAATCTGGTGTTCCAAAAAAGCTGGTGTTCCCAAAAATCTGTGTTCCTCAAAAACCTGGTGTTCCCTAAAGACCTCGTATTCCCAAAATCCTGGTGTTCCCCAAAATCCTGGTGTTCCCAAAATTCCTGCGCCTCTCTATCCATAGATTTTCCATCCATCCATCCAAACATTCCCAGAAATTCAGTTTTTGGCTGTTCCCAAATTTTCCTCCCGATCTGGCACCACAGGAGATGAAATTTGAGGGTTTTTTGGGTTATTTTTGGGTTTAAAACCGTCCTCCCCTAACAGGGTTTGGGATTTTTGGGGTGAAAAAGTGGATTTTTGGATTTGTTAGTGGGGTTTTTTAGGCATGGGGGGTTTTCAGGGGGGTTTTTATCTGTGGGGTTTTTAACTTTGGGGTTTTCAGTGGGGTTTTTAATGGGGTTTTTATCTGTGGGGTTTTTATCTGTGGGGTTTTTATCTGTGGGGTTTTTAATGGAGTTTTTATCTGTGGGGTTTTTATCTGTGGGGTTTTCAGTGGGGTTTTTATCTGTGGGGTTTTTATCTGTGGGGTTTTTCATCTGTGGGGTTTTTAATGGGGTTTTCAGTGGGGTTTTTATCTGTGGGGTTTTTAGTGGGGTTTTTATCTGTGGGGTTTTCAGTGGGGTTTTTATCTGTGGGGTTTTTATCTGTGGGGTTTTTATCTGTGGGGTTTTTGGCCTGTGGGGTTTTTAATGGGGTTTTTATCTGTGGGGTTTTTAGTGGGGTTTTTATCTGTGGGTTTTTTAGTGGGGTTTTCAGTGGGGTTTTTATCTGTGGGGTTTTTATCTGTGGGGTTTTTCAGTGGGGTTTTCAGCGGGGTTTTTATCTGTGGGGTTTTTAATGGAGTTTTTATCTGTGGGGTTTTTATCTGTGGGGTTTTTATCTGTGGGGTTTTTAATGGGGTTTTCAGTGGGGTTTTTACCTGTGGGGTTTTTATTTGTGAGGTTTTAGTGGGGTTTTTATCTGTGGGGTTTTTCTTTGTGGGGGTTTTATCTGTGGGGTTTTTAGTGGGGTTTTTATCTGTGGGGATTTTATCTGTGGGATTTTTAATGGGGTTTTTACCTGTGGGGTTTTTCAGTGGGGTTTTCAGTGGGGTTTTCAGTGGGGTTTTTATCTGTGGGGTTTTTCAGTGGGGTTTTCAGTGGAGTTTTTACCTGTGGGGTTTTTCAGTGGGGTTTTTAATGGAGTTTTTATCTGTGGGGTTTTTACCTGTGGGGTTTTTCAGTGGGGTTTTTAATGGAGTTTTTATCTGTGGGGTTTTTACCTGTGGGGTTTTTCAGTGGGGTTTTTAATGGAGTTTTTATCTGTGGGGTTTTTAGTGGGGTTTTCAGTGGGGTTTTTATCTGTGGGGTTTTTAATGGGGTTTTTATCTGTGGGGTTTTTATCTGTGGGGTTTTCAGTGGGGTTTTTATCTGTGGGGTTTTTATCTGTGGGGTTTTTAATGGGGTTTTTATCTGTGGGGTTTTTATCTGTGGGGTTTTCAGTGGGGTTTTCAGTGGGGTTTTTATCTGTGGGGTTTTTAGTGGGGCTTTTATCTGTGGGGTTTTTAATGAGGTTTTCAGTGGGGTTTTTATCTGTGGGGTTTTTATCTGTGGGGTTTTTATCTGTGGGGTTTTTAATGGGGTTTTCAGTGGGGTTTTTATCTGTGGGGTTTTTAGTGGGGTTTTTATCTGTGGGGTTTTTCAGTGGGGTTTTTAGTGGGGTTTTTATCTGTGGGGTTTTTATCTGTGGGGTTTTTAATGGGGTTTTCAGTGGAGTTTTTACCTGTGGGGTTTTTCAGTGGGGTTTTTAATGGAGTTTTTATCTGTGGGGTTTTTATCTGTGGGGTTTTTAGTGGGGTTTTTATCTGTGGGGTTTTTAGTGGGGTTTTTATCTGTGGGGTTTTTATCTGTGGGGTTTTTATCTGTGGGGTTTTTGGCCTGTGGGGTTTTTAATGGGGTTTTTATCTGTGGGGTTTTTAGTGGGGTTTTTATCTGTGGGGTTTTTAATGGGGTTTTCAGTGGGGTTTTTATCTGTGGGTTTTTTAGTGGGGTTTTCAGTGGGGTTTTTATCTGTGGGGTTTTTATCTGTGGGGTTTTTCAGTGGGGTTTTCAGCGGGGTTTTTATCTGTGGGGTTTTTAATGGGGTTTTCAGTGGGGTTTTTACCTGTGGGGTTTTTATTTGTGAGGTTTTAGTGGGGTTTTTATCTGTGGGGTTTTTCTCTGTGGGGTTTTTATCTGTGGGGTTTTTAGTGGGGTTTTTATTTGTGGGGATTTTATCTGTGGGATTTTTAATGGGGTTTTTACCTGTGGGGTTTTTCAGTGGGGTTTTTAATGGAGTTTTTATCTGTGGGGTTTTTCAATGGGGTTTTCAGTGGGGTTTTCAGTGGGGTTTTTATCTGTGGGGTTTTTATCTGTGGGGTTTTTAATGGGGTTTTCAGTGGAGTTTTTACCTGTGGGGTTTTTCAGTGGGGTTTTTAATGGAGTTTTTATCTGTGGGGTTTTTACCTGTGGGGTTTTTCAGTGGGGTTTTTAATGGAGTTTTTATCTGTGGGGTTTTTAGTGGGGTTTTTATCTGCGGGATATTTTAATGGTGGTTTTTTTTCCAGTGGGGTTTTTAATTATGGGATTCCCCAGTGGGGTTTTTACCTGTGGGATTTCTCAGGTGAGGATTTTATCCGTAGGGAATTTTATAAGTGGGGTTTTCCACCGGAGTTTTTTATCTGTGGGATTTCTTTGCTGGAGTTTCCCGATGGAGTTTTCACCTCTTGGATTTCTCGGTGGAGTTTTCCAAAGGAGATTTTATGGGGTTTTTTTCCCCTTGGGGTGGGATCCTCACTGCTCTGTCCCCTCTCCTGGAGCATCCAGGGACTGGAATTTTAACCCCATCCACCCCGGGAGCTCTCATTTCCACCCTCAGCTTTTCTTTTTAGGATTGTTTGTGGTGTTCCTTTCAACAATTTGAGTTTTGAGGGGTTTTTTTTGGTGATTTTTTGGGTTTTTGGGGTTTTTTCTTCCTTTTCCTGTGAGGTGTCCCCCATTTCCCACCCTGCCAGGGGGTCACGGGCTTCCCGTCTCCGTCCTTTTAAGCAAAAAATTAATTAAAAATATAATATAATAATGATAATAGCAAAAAATTAATTAAAAATATAATATAATAATGATAATAATGATAATAATGATAATAATGATAATAATGATGATAATAATAATGATAATAATGATGATAATGATGATAATGATGATAATAATGATAATGATAATAATGATAATAATGATAATAATGATAATGATAATGATAATAATAATGATAATAATAATAATAATAATAATAATAATAATAATAATAATAATAATAATAATAATAATAATAATAATAATAATAATAATAATAATAATAATATTTTTTTAAAAAAAAATCCTCCGTTTTCTGGCTCAAAAGGAAGCGCGAGGAGAATAAACAGGAAAGCTCTGACCCTGCAGGTAGGCGGGGAAATTTTCATTTTCCTGGGCATTTTTCATCCTTTCTCCCACTTCCATGGCCCACGTCAGGCACGGGACAATCGCTGCGGAGCTGGGCAGGAACTCGAAATGTTCCAACCTCCCCTGCCCTGCCCGGCCGAGGCCCCAGGAGAGAGAAATTCCCATTTTTAAAATCTATTCTTTGCGCAGTTATTCCCGCTGGAGGTGAGGAAACCTCGGGTTTTAGGGATTCTCCAAACCCTGAGTGCTGAAATTTAATTTTTTTACCCCAAATCTGCCTCCAAATCCTATTTTTCCTCCAAACTCTTCCTGGACTCCAACCCTGAGTGCTGAAATTTAATTTTTTTACCCCAAACCCTTTCTAGACTCCAAACCCTGAGTGCTGAAATTTTTTTGGGGGGGGGGAATTTTTTAGTCCCAAAAATGCCAAGTGCGGACCCTCCTCACTTGCCTCTCAGCATCTGTTCCTAAAAATAAAAAGAAACCAAAAAAACTCCCATTTTAACAAATTTCCCCTTTTTATTTTTACCCCTCCCTCGTCCTGGTGCTCACCCCGGAGCTTCCCTGACATAACCGGGGATTTAAAGTGGAATAAAAACCCCCTAAATCACCTTTTTCTCACCCAAAAGCCAAGGCAGAGCCCAGATCAGCATCACCATCAATCACAACCCTCATTTTACAACCCTTTTATTTTGGGGAGGGCAGGAAGGGGCCCCCCCAGCCCAGGGCGCTGCCGAAAAGTGGGGGAAAAAAAAATAAAAAAGATGAAATTTCGCCCGTAAAATTTAATTTAAATTTAATCCCGGGGTTTATTCAGCAAAAAATGAGGGGGGGGAAAGGATGGAGGGGAGAATTTGTGAGGTTTGGGGGCTGCAAAAAGCAGCTGGAGGTTGCGGTGTCGTGCTGAGGCCATCTTGAATGTCATTTATTTGTTTTGTTTTTTAAGAATTTTGTATTTTTTGAAGGTTTTTTTTTTGAGTTTTCGTGCGTTTTGGGCCTTTCGCAGCTCGCTGGGCGAGGCGTAAAATTCAAGTTTAATTCTAATTTCCTCGCAATTAAAAATTCCACTTTAAAACTTCCCCCCCCCCAAAAAAAAATAAAAGTCAACCAAAATCCTCCAAGGTAACTCAGCTCCAGACTCTCCTGACGTCTTATTTTATCCACCAAAAAAAAAAAATAAAAAGCGATTAAAAATCAGTTAAAGGATTTAATTAAGAGAATTAAATGAAAACGAAGGGGGCACAAATGAGCCGGGGCAAGAGAGAGAAGACAGAGAGAGTAAAAAAAAAAAACCTAAAAAAAAAAAAAAAAGGCAACAGAGCTATTCTAAACGATTAAATCTCCATTTTAACACCATAATGGGGTTTGCATACTGAAGAGCAGCGATCGCGGCTCATATCTCATCAATAATTCATCGCCGGAGGGATCATCCCGAGGTCAGCAGCCTCGGACAGCGCCGCGATCGCGACACGGGGGCTGCCCCATCACCTTTATTTTCATTTTTATTTTTTTTTCCAAGGGAAACATCAGCTCCTGCCTTGGGGCTTATTTTAAATTTTTTTTTTATTATTATTATTTTTTACTGGGTTTTTTTTTATTTTATTTTTCCTTTCATTCTTGATTTTTTATTTATTTATTTTTTTTAAATTCCCCATGGACCCGATCTCTGTTGGAGGAGGGGAGGGCTCCGCGAACCTCAGGATCCACCAACAATGTGCTGATTATGCTTGCAGGGATCTCAGGGATCTCCAATTTTAAAAATTTTCCCCTCCTCCCCCCGGCTTTTTCCCTTTTCTCCCCCCTTTTTTCCCCCTTTCCCCATTTCTCCCTTTTCCTCCTCATTTTTCCCCTTTTCCTCCTCATTTTTTCCCTTTTCCTCCTCATTTTTCCCCCTTTTCCTCCTCATTTTTTCCCCTTTTCCTCCTCATTTTTTCCTCCTTTCCTCCTTTTTTTTTTTTGCCCTTTTCCTCCTCATTTTTTCCTCCTTTCCTCCTTTTTGTTTTTCCCTTTCCTCCTTATTTTTTGCCCCTTTACTCTTTTATTTTTCTCCTTTCCTCCTCCTTTTATTTCCCCCTTTCCCCCTACTTTTCCCCCCTTTCCTCCTTATTTTTCCCCCTTTTTTCCCATTTTCCCCCCCTTTTTTCCCATTTTTCCCCCCCTTTTTCCCATTTCCCCCCCTTTTTTCCCATTTTCCCCCCTTTTTTCCCCATTTTCCCCCCCTTTTTTCCCGCTTTTCCCCCCCTTTTTTCCCATTTTCCCCCCCTTTTTTCCCATTTTCCCCCCCTTTTTTCCCATTTTCCCCCCCTTTTTTCCCCTTTTCCCCCTTTTTTCCCATTTTCCCCCCTTTTTTCCCATTTCCCCCCCTTTTTTCCCATTTCCCCCCCTTTTTTCCCATTTTCCCCCCCTTTTTTCCCGCTTTTCCCCCCTTTCCTCCTTTTCCCCATTCCTCCTGTTTTTCCCCTTTTCTTCTTCTTTCCCCCCTCTCATTTTCCCCTTTTCCTCCTTCTCTTCCCCCTTCTTTTTTCCCCCTTTCCACTTTAATTTTCCCCCGTTTTCCTCTTCCTTCCCCCCCTTTTTTTTTTACTTCCCCCCTCAATTTTCTCCTTTTTCCCCCCTTTTTTTTTTGCTTCCCCCCCTCAAATTTCTTCTTTTTCCCCCCTTTTTTTTTTTACTTCCCCCCCTCAAATTTCTTCTTTTTCCCCCCTTTTTTTTTGCTTCCCCCCCTCAAATTTCTTCTTTCCCCCCCTTTTTTCTCCTTTCCCACCCTTTTATTTTTTATTATTAAATCCCACCCCTCCAACCAAGCTCGGGGAAGGTCCGGGGGGTGTTTTGTAATTCTCCAATTTCTCTTTATCCCCCTTTATTCACCCCGATTATTCCTCGATTTATTTGCGCTGCTCCCCAGCCCCGCCGTGACCTCCCCGCGAGGGAAAAGCTTTTCCCAAAGAATCCCTTTCCATCCCCCACAGACCAATTCCAGCCTGAGGAATTGCTCCTTCTTCAAATCGCTCTTCCTTTCACCCCCCAGACCAAACTCCTTCCCTTTTCTCCACCTTTCTCCCCCTTTTTCCCTTTTTTCCCCCTCTTTTTATCTCATTTTCCCCCCTTTATTCCCCCTTTTTCCCCTTTATTCCCATTTTTTCTCCCTTTATTCCCAATTTTTTCTCCATTTATTCCCCCTTTTTTCCCCTTTATTCCCCAATTTTTTCTCACTTTCCCCCCTTTTTCCCCTTTATTCCCATTTTTTCTCCCTTTATTCCCCCTTTATTCCACCCTTTATTCCCATTTTTTCTCCCTTTATTCCCCCTTTATTCCCCCTTTATTCCCATTTTTTCTCCCTTTATTCCCCCTTTTCCCCTTTATTCCCAATTTTTCTCCATTTATTCCAAATTTTTTCTCACTTTTCCCCCCTTTTTCCCCTTTATTCCCATTTTTTCTCCCTTTATTCCCCCTTTTCCCCCTTTATTCCCATTTTTTCTCCCTTTATTGCAAATTTTTTCTCCATTTATTCCCCAATTTTTCTCCATTTATTCCCAATTTTTTCTCACTTTTCCCCCCTTTTTTCCCCTTTATTCCCAATTTTTCCTCCTTTATTCCCCCTTTTTTCTCCATTTATTCCAAATTTTTCCTCCTTTATTCCCATTTTTTCCCCTTTATTCCCATTTTTCCTCCTTTATTCCCCTCTTTTCTCCCTTTATTCCCTATTTTTCCTTTATTCCCATTTTTTCTCCCATTTTTCCCCATTTTTTTCCTCCTTCCCCCTTTTCTTCTCCTTTCCTCCCCTTCCCCCCTTTATTCTTTTTCTCCTCCCATTTCTTCCCCCTTTTTTCTCTTTTTCCACTTTTTTCCTCCTTCTCCCTTTTTTTCCTGCTTTTTCCCCTTTTCCCCCCCTTTTTCCCCCTTTTTCCCCCATTTTTCTCTATTTCCCCCCATTTTTCCCCCATTTTTCCCCCATTTTTCCCCTTTTCCCCCTTTTTTCCCCTTTTCCCCCATTTTTTCTCTATTTCCCCACATTTTTTCCCCTTTTCCCCCATTTTTCCCCTTTTCCCACCTTTTTTTCTCTATTTTCCCCCATTTTTCCCCCATTTCCCACCTCGTTTTCCCCATTTCTCCCCATTTTTTCTCTATTTCCCCCCCTTTTTCCCCTTTTCCCCCATTTTTTCTCTATTTCCCCCCATTTTTTCCCCTTTCCCCCCATTTTTTCCCCTTTTCCCCCATTTTTCCCCTTTCCCCCCCTTTTTTCTCTATTTACCCCCATTTTTTCCCCATTTTCCCCCCATTTTTCCCCTTTTCCCCCCCATTTTTCCCCTTTTCCCCCCTTTTTTCCCCTTTCCCCCCCTTTTTTCCCCTTTTCCCCCATTTTTTCTCTATTTCCCCCCTTTTTTTCCCCTTTTCCCCCATTTTTCCCCTTTCCCCCATTTTTCTCTATTTCCCCCCTTTTTTTCCCCATTTCCCACCTCGTTTTCCCCATTTCTCCCCATTTTTTCTCTATTTCTCCCCATTTTTTCCCCTTTTCCCCCCTTTTTTCCCCATTTCCCACCTCGTCTTCCCCATTTCTCCCCATTTTTTCTCTATTTTTCCCTTTTTTTCCCTTTTCCCCCTTTTTTTAACACCCAACCCCACAAACCCCATTAAAACCCCACAACAAAACAACCCCAAAAACCCCAAAAAAACCCAATTTTCCCTCCCTCCTCCTCCTCCCCTCGATGGATTCAGCACTAAAATTCCCTTCCAGCTGATTTTTACCCTTTTTCCCCCCTTTTCGAGGTGAAATAAATGACATTTTGAAGGAGTTTGATAACTTAACTCGAGGTTTCCAACCCCGCCGTGTTCTGTTACCCTAAATAACTTTGAAAAAAAAAACTATTTTGACAGCCGGAGTTGAAAGAAAAAGGAGTTTTTTGTTATTTTTATATTTTTTTTTCACTTTTTTTTTTCTTTTTTTTACCCTTTTTGATTTATCTCTTTTTAACGCGCCCAGGGACGTCGCGAGCGCGTCTTGATATTTAAATATAAATAGATATAAATATAGAAAAATTAATATAAATAAATATAAATAGATAAAAATAGATATAAATATAGAAAAATTAATATAAATATAAATAGATAAAAATAGATATAAATAGATAAAAATTAATATGAATAAATATAAATAGATAAAATAGATATAAATAGATAAAAATAGATATAAATAGATAAAATATGTAAATAGATATAAATTGATATAAATTGATATAAATTGATATAAATAGATAAAATAAATATAAATAAATATAAATAGGTATAAATAGATATAAATAGATAAAATAAATATAAATAAATATAAATAGGTATAAATAGATATAAATAGATAAAATAAATATAAATAGATAAAAATAGATATAAATAGACAAAAATAGATATAAATATATAAAATAAATATAAATAGATAAAAATAAATATAAATAGATATAAATCCGGATTTATTTATGCCACCCGCCTGTCAAAATAAATCGGGGTTTTGGGGGTTGGTGGGGGATTTTTGGGGGAAAAAAGGGGTTTTTTGGGGTTTTTTTAAATTTAATTTTGGGGGGTGTGGGATGGAGCTGGAGGGAAGAGAGTGGGGGTTTTATTTATGGGGTTTTTATTTGTGGGGTTTTTATTTGTGGGGTTTTTATTTGTGGGGTTTTTAATGGGGTTTTTATTTGTGGGGTTTTTATTTGTGGGGTTTTTATTTGTGGGATTTTTAATGGGGGTTTTATTTATGGGGTTTTTATTTGTGGGGTTTTTATTTGTGGGGTTTTAGTGGGGTTTTATTTGTGGGGTTTTTAGTGGGGTTTTTATCTGTGGGGTTTTTATTTGTGGGGCTTTTATTTGTGGGGGTTTTATCTGTGGGGTTTTTAATGGGGTTTTATCTGTGGGGTTTTTATCTGTGGGGTTTTTATCTGTGGGGTTTTTATTTGTGGGGGTTTCAATGGGGTTTTTATTTGTGGGGTTTTTATTTGTGGGGTTTTCAGTGGGGTTTTTATTTGTGGGGGTTTTAATGGGGTTTTTATCTGTGGGGTTTTTATCTGTGGGGTTTTTATTTGTGGGGGTTTTAATGGGGTTTTAGTGGGGTTTTTATTTGTGGGGTTTTTAATAGGATTTTTATCTGTGGGGTTTTTAATAGGATTTTTATCTGTGGGGTTTTTAATGGGATTTTTTAGCTGTGGGATCTTTTAGTGAGATTTTATCCGTGGGGTTTTTATCTCTGAGGTTTTTAATGGGGTTTTGAGCTGTGGGATTTCTAGAGGAAGTTTTAGCTGTGGGGTTTTTCAGTGAGGTTTTTTACCTGTGGGATCTTTCAGTGAGATCTTTAGTGGGGTTTTGAGCTGTGGGGTTTTTCACTGGGGTTTTTAATGGGAATTTTAGCTGTGGGGTTTTTAGTGGAGATTTTACCTGTGGGGTTTTGAGCTGTGAGGTTTTGAGATGTGGGGTTTTACCTGTGGGGTTTTACCTGTGGGGTTTTACCTGTGGGGTTTTTCAGTGAGATTTTCAGTGGGGTTTTTACCTGTGGGGTTTCTCGGTGGGGTTTTTGCCTGTGGGAGTTTTCAGTGGGGATTGTCAGTGGGGTTTTTGTGGGGTTTTTATCTTTGGGGTTTATCAGCGGGTTTTTATCTGTGGGGTTTTTAGCTGTGGGATTTTATCTGTGGGGTTTCTCTCTGTGGGGTTTTCAGTGGGTTTTTATCTTTGGGGTTTCTCTCTGTGGGATTTTATCTTTGGGGTTTCTCAGTGGGGTTTTCAGTGGGGTTTTTATCTGTGGGGATTTTTCTGTGGGGTTTTTATCTGTGGGGTTTTATCAGTGGGGTTTCTCTCTGTGGGGTTTTCAGTGGGTTTTTATCTTTGGGGTTTTTATCAGTGGGGTTTCTCTCTGTGGGGTTTATCTGTGGGGTTTTATCTGTGGGGTTTCTCAGTGGGATTTTTATCAGTGGGGTTTATCTGTGGAGTTTTATCAGTGGGGTTTATCTGTGGGGTTTATCTGTGGAGTTTTATCTGTGGGGTTTATCTGTGGAGTTTTATCAGTGGGTTTTTATCTTTGGGGTTTTTATCATTGGGGTTTCTCAGTGGGGTTTCTCAGTGGGGTTTATCAGTGGGGTTTTATCAGTGGGGTTTATCAGTGGGGTTTCTCAGTGGGGTTTTTATCTGTGGGGTTTATCTGTGGGGTTTTTATCTGTGGGGTTTATCTGTGGGGTTTATCAGTGGGGTTTATCAGTGGGGTTTCTCAGTGGGGTTTATCGGTGGGGTTTATCTGTGGGGTTTATCTGTGGGGTTTATCAGTGGGGTTTATCAGTGGGTTTTTATCTTTGGGGTTTTTATCATTGGGGTTTATCTGTGGGGTTTATCAGTGGGGTTTTTATCTGTGGGGTTTATCGGTGGGGTTTATCAGTGGGGTTTATCAGTGGGGTTTCTCAGTGGGGTTTCTCAGTGGGGTTTCTCGGTGGGGTTTCTCGGTGGGGTTTATCAGTGGGGTTTATCCGTGGGGTTTCTCAGTGGGGTTTATCTGTGGGGTTTATCAGTGGGGTTTCTCAGTGGGGTTTATCAGTGGGGTTTATCAGTGGGGTTTATCAGTGGGGTTTTTATCAGTGGGGTTTTTATCAGTGGGGTTTATCAGTGGGGTTTATCAGTGGGGTTTATCTGTGGGGTTTCTCGGTGGGGTTTATCTGTGGGGTTTCTCAGTGGGGTTTCTCAGTCGGTTTTTATCATTGGGGTTTCTCAGTGGGGTTTTTATCTGTGGGGTTTCTCGGTGGGGTTTCTCATTGGGGTTTATCAGTGGGGTTTCTCAGTGGGGTTTTTATCAGTGGGGTTTCTGGCCGGGATGGGGGGATCGCCTGTAACATCCCCGAGCAGCCAGCAGAGCTCGCTTCACACCAAGTTCACGTCCAGCGGGGCCGGAGCGGCCCCACAACCCCGCGACCCCCGGCGGGACCCCCCAAATCCAGCCCCAAACCTCTCCCCGAATCCCCTCCAAAAAACCCCAGCGAGCTCCCCCAAATCCCCCATAAAACGCAAATAACGCCCTGAAACCTTACGGGATTTCTTTTCCTTCCCCCTCCCCACCCCTCCGATATTTCAAATTAAAAAAAGCGGAAAGGGAGAGAAAAATAAAAGCAGAGATGGGAGAGAGGCGGAGATAAAAATCTGATTTTTGTGGATAAAAAACTCTGAATTCTGTAGTTAAATAAAAACTCTGATTTCTGTAGTTAAATAAAAACTCTGATTTCTGTAGTTTATAAAAAACTCCGATTTTTGTGGTTTAGATAAAAAAATCTGATTTTTTGTGGATTAGATTAAAAAACTCTGATTTTCTATAGTTAGATTAAAAAATCTGATTTCTGTGGATAGATAAAAACTCTGATTTCTGTAATTAAATAAAAAAACTCTGATTTCTGTGGATTAGATTAAAAACCTCTGATTTCTGTAATCAAATAAAATACTCTGATTTTTGTGGATTAGATAAAAAAATCTGATTTCTGTGGATAGATAAAAACCTCTGATTTATATAGCAAAAAACTCGGATTTCTGTAGTTAGATAAAAAAATCTGATTTCTGTGGATTAGATTAAAAAACTCTGATTTCTATAGTTAGATAAAAACTCAGATTTCTGTGGATTAGATTTAAAAAACTCCGATTTTTGTGGTTTAGATAAAAACTCTGATTTCTATACTTAGATAAAAACTCAGATTTCTGTGGATTAGATTAAGAAAACTCTGATTTTTTTGGTTTAGATAAAAGCTCTGATTTCTATACTTAGATAAAAACTCAGATTTCTGTGGATTAGATTAAGAAAACTCTGATTTTTTTGGTTTAGATAAAAGCTCTGATTTCTATACTTAGATAAAAACTCAGATCTCTGTGGATTAGATTAAAAAAACTCTGATTTTTGTGGTTTAGATAAAAGCTCTGATTTCTATACTTAGATAAAAACTCAGATTTCTGTGGATTAGATTAAAAAAACTCTGATTTTTTTGGTTTAGATAAAAGCTCTGATTTCTATACTTAGATAAAAACTCAGATTTCTGTGGATTAGATTAAAAAAACTCTGATTTTTGTGGTTTAGATAAAAACTGATTTCTATACTTGGATAAAAACTCAGCTTTCCGTGGATTAGATTAAAAAAACTCCGATTTTTGTGGTTTAGATAAAAACTCTGATTTCTATACTTAGATAAAAAATCTGATTTCTGTGGATTAGATTAAAAAAACTCTGATTTTTTTGGTTTAGATAAAAGCTCTGATTTCTATACTTAGATAAAAACTCAGATCTCTGTGGATTAGATTAAAAAAACTCTGATTTTTGTGGTTTAGATAAAAACTCTGATTTCTATAGTTAGATAAAAAATCTGATTTTTGTGTTTAAATAAAAAAAAATCCGATTTTTTTTTAATTTTCCGCTAAGGATAACAATAAAAAAAATTAAAAAAAAAAAAAAAGCGAGAAAAATCACATTATTTTCCCTTTTTTTTTTTTGGGTGTTTTATTTTTCCTCCTTGGCTTTTGGAAAATAAAAAGCAACGAAGCAGCGCCGCGCTGTTTTCTGGAGCTGCAGACGGCAACCGCGGTCTTGGGGGGCTTGTTAGTACAGCATTATAGCTCGAGGGGTCAAAAAGTTGAGGGTCAAAAGTTTAGGCTGTGCGTGACTCGGTGTTGTGTACAACCCTGATGGGAAAAAGGGGAAAAAAAATGGAGAGAGAGGAAAAAAAAAAAGGAGAGGGGGGAGGAAAAATCTGGGAGAGGAGAAAGGGGATGGAGAGGTGGAAAGGATTTAAAAATTTAAATTATAATTAAAATATTGATGATTATAATATGAAAATAAATAAGATTAGAGAATAAAAGGTGCGAAATTCAAAATCCGAATCGTCTCCCGCGAGGAAAAGCTGAATATTTGGGTTTTTTTTTTTTTGTTGTTTTTAAGATAAGTCCCGAAACGCAGTTTGGGCTGGAAAGGAGCAGAATCGGAGGGAAATGCATTTATTAAATCCAATTACGCCCAGCTCCCTCTAGGATATTAACGCCAGCAGTTAAAAAATAATTTTCATTCCGGCGTCAATTTTGTTTGGAGAGGGTTTAAATTATCCAGGAAAAAAAAATAAAAAAAAATAATAATAATAAATTAAAAAAAGAAATAAAAAAGGCGGCCACGGTCGGTGAAAATCTGTTGGAACATCTTGGCTTGGAAACGCTTCCAAAACCTTTGGAGAGGCGCCGGGGATTTTAAAATACAAAAAAAAAACGATCCAAAAATAAAAGAATTGAGA
>NW_028256136.1:0-31000 GCF_971803275.1 Cyanistes caeruleus | reverse complement strand
AGGTGGACACTCTGCAGACTTGAGCTGCATTGCCAAAATGCTCAAGTCTCTGCTGGAGGTCACATCGTTTCTTCTTTGGCTGATCCCGGCGCGGTGCTGAGCCCAGCAGAGCCCTGGCAGAGCCCAGAGCAGCCTCAGCATCCGCAGAGCCTGGCTGCAAGGAGAGAAACCAGAAACCTCCTGTCAGCTCGAGGCTCCTGTCCCCTTGTCCCAGCCAGCCACGGTGCCCAGGCCATGCTGGCCGTGCTCAGCGCTGAGCCCAAAGCTGCCCATCACTGCTGCCTTTGGGAGCAGAGCAGGAGGGCAGGACATGTGCCCAGCCTGCAGCCAGCCACGGCAGATCCAGCCCCTCAGCAGCTGCCCAGAGCGGGATGCTCCTGTGCCCGCTGCCATCTCCCAAAAGCTCTTGTCCCACCCATGCCAAGGAGATGAGGACCCACCTCACACCATCTGCTGCCAGAAGAAAAGCTGGTCCCAAACGATGTCCTCAGCCTTCTCCAAGGGCACGGCCCATCCACACCACACCAAGCACTTCCCGATCCAGACTGGACCCCACCTAGAATTCTTCCTTTAGGAAAACAAACAATAAATTAATGAAAATAGGTTACAGACAAATAGGGGAAAGAAGAAAAATGGTAAAAAATCTTATGTCTGTCAGGAGTTTGAGGAAGGCCCAACCCCTCCATTCTAGGGAAAAACCCACCCACGGGTGAGGGAAGCCCATGCTTTCTCCCTTCCCCCCTGCACTGTCCCCCAAAATCACGGTGATCCCAAAGCAAAGCAGGGGAGTGGAGCAGCCCAAGCCCTTCCTTGCCTGCACAACAAAGCAGCCGTGCTCAGGTTCTGGAGTCCCACCTGTGCTCCTGCCATGGGGGTTTGTTTGTGTTGGGCTGGCTGCCCCAGCCCCAGCCTGGGGCACGGTGGGTGCTGGGGGCTGTTGGCAGGACCAGGAGCCCACTCCCATTTCGTAACCACCCCAGCCCACACCCCCAGCCCTGCCAAAAACCAGCTGGGCAGCCACTGAAGAATCAGTTGCATCCACCCCAGCAAAGGGGAAACCTTTGGTTCCCGGCCAATGCACAAATCTGGGAGCATTCCCCTGGGTCTGGACTTACCTGAAAATTCTCTGTGGAGCCTGGCTTTCAAGAAGGTGCCAGAATCAAAGTCCATCATCGCCAGCTGCCACTGGCCAGGTGGAGGAAGAGGTTGTCATCCTTGCTGTTGTCCTCCATGTCCCCAGCAGCAGCAGCAGCAGCAGCCCCACCTGGTGCAGCTTCTCCAGGGGCTCCTTCTTCCCTGGGGTGACACCAGGCTGTCAGGGTTCTGCCCAGGGCCCGGCTGTCACTGAACCAGGACAAGCAAACCAGCTCAGATGGCGGCCACCAGTGCTGGGCAGAGCAGCTGAGCTCCAGCACAAGGGCTGCGTGTTCTCACTCAATGAGCCCTGTGCAGTGACACAGGCAGGACAAAGAAGTCTGGGTTTCTTTGCTTCTGATTGCCAGGGTATGTGTGGAGCTGTAACTTACCAGGTCCCTGCATCACTGTGCCCGTGGCTCTCCCCCTTCTTCTATGGCTGATGAATATCCTGCATCCAGGGATCACAGAACAGGTCTTCTAATGAGGGCCTGTCCAAGTAGTGCAGGGATAAACACCGCCTGATCAGAACTTGGCAATCTGGGGAGAGAAACCACAAACCACTGGTCAGTTGGAGAAGGCTCTTGTCTGCTTTGCCCCACTATACCCGTGCCCAGGCCACACTGGATGTGCTCACAGCTGGGCCTAAACTTTCCCATCAATTCTCTGTTTTGGAGGAGAGAAGGAGAGCAGGACATGTGCCACCTCCTCAGCAGCTGCCAGAGCGGGATGCTCACGAGCCCGCTGCTGTCTCCCAACACTGGTGTTCCCCCCGTGCCCAGAGATGAGGATCCACCTTGGGAGAGCCGTTGTGGCAGCAGGAGCTGGCCCCAGCTGATGTTCCTGCCCCTCCTGAAAGGGTGCTTCCCGCAGACCATCTCATGCAGCAGGATGCCCAGGGTCCAGACGGTTGCTGCCTCGCCATAGTACCACCTGAAGTTGGTCCATTCCGGGGGGCTGTATGATCGTGTTCCTATGGAATACGGATGGAGCTCATCAGGGGGATGCTGCTGCTCCCAGAGCCTGAGCCCAGCATCCCTGGGCATGTGGGGCTGCCCCAGTGGCACACGGGGTGACCTGCTGCCCTCTCGCCAGCACCTGGGACTTGTGTACAAACCCAGGGTTGGAAAAGAAGGCACTGGTGCTGGAAGATGGCAGCAGAAACCCTGGCAAGGCCCGACCATGACACACAAAGGAAAAACCCGCTCACAGTGCTGGGGAAAAACCATACCCACATCCTCCCTGCTGGCATTGCCCAAAAAATATTATGAACCAAGGCAAAGCAGGGAAGCACAGCAGTCCAAGCCCATTCTCACCTGCACACCAAACCAGCTGGTGCACAGGTCCTGGCTCTCCCTCTCTGCTACCCCCACCCACAGGGGATTTTGTCAGGCTGGCTGCCCCAGCCCCTGCCCCAATCCTGGGAGAATCCCTGCTGCCACACCCTGGTTGGGCCATGAGATGTTGGGCCAGGAGATACCGGGACCGGGAGCCTACCCCTGGGTGGGCTCACCTGCAAATTGAGTGTAGGCTGCGTCCTGCAGGTAGGTGCCACAGCTGAAGTCAATCAATTTTGCATGCCGGGTCTCCAGATCAACCAGGATGTTCTCTGGTTTGATGTCTCTGTGCAGGACCCCGCAGCTGGTGCAGTGCTGCACGGCCTCCAGCACCTGCCGGAAAAGCTCCCGCGCCTCTTCCTCGGTCAGGAACCTCCGTGCCCGAATGAAATGCCGAAGGTCCTGACACCGCTCTGGGCGCTCCAGCACCATCACGATGGTGTTGGGGAGCTCAAACCACTCCAGCAGGTGCACCACACCGGGGAAGCCTGTGGACACCTTGTCCAGCAGCACTATCTCCAGTGGTGCGCTGGTGCCGTCGGGCTGCGGGAGGAGCACGGTGCCGTCAGTGGGGCTGAGCCCGTGCCAGGGCTCGGGGAGCCCTCAGCCAGCCCGGGATGCTCTGTGCCCTCCGCTGGCCCCACGCCCGCTCTCCCTCCAGATGTCCTGGTGGCTCCCACCCTGCCGGGCCCCGGCTCATCCCCGCCCGGCACGCCCCGGCTTCTGCCGCTGGCCCCGCTCACTCACCAGCTCGCCCCAGCGCCGGATGCGATCCCGCGGCACGCATTTCATGGCCACCTGCGAGCAAGGGGCAGCAGAAAGTTGAGCTTGATGCCCACCCCGCAGCGCCCCCGCCTTCTCCTCCACCCCCTCCTCCTCCTCCTCTTCCTCCTCCGCCCGCCGCCGGCCCCTCTGCTCACCGGGGCACCGTCCGAGAGCCTCGTGGCTGCGAAGACGCTGCCGAATCCGTCGCGCCCCAGCAACGAACCCACTCGGTACCGCTCCTTCGGGCCCTTGTGCGCATTCCCTGGGGGCGAGACGCGGCCGTCAGCGCTCGGCCCGGGGCCAGGAACGGCCCCCGAGCGCTCCCCGACCTCCCCGGGCCGAGCATCCGCAGGCGTCCGCTCCTTGGAACGCGACAGCGGCGGCTCGGGGCCAGCGGCCGCGCTGCCGAGCGGCGGAGCTCGGGCCGGGGAAGCCGCAGCGGAGGCGGCGGCAACGGCTGCACCGCCTGTGTCCTCCGCGGGCCCCGGGAGGAGCCGGGGCAAGGGCCGGGACCAGGGCCAGGGCCGGGGCAGGGCTCGGAGCAGGCGGAGCCAAAGGGCGGCGATACCGCCCCAGCCCCAGGCACTGAGGCCCGCCCAGAAGCGCCAGCGCCAGCTCGGCCAGAGCCGGGCGGAGGCGAGAGCGAGGCGGGACGCCCGGGGCCGGCGCCGGGGCCGGGGCCGGGGCCGGGGCCGGGGCCGGGGCCGGGGCCGGGGCCGGGGGCGGGCCGGGGGCATGTCCCGGGCGGGCAAGGGGAGAGGGAAACTGGGAGAGGAGGGGGACACAGGGAAAAGGAGATCGGGAATGGGTGAGGGACCGCGGGAGAGAGGGTGGAACAGTGGGAGAGGGAGAGGAGAAGATAGGGAGGGTTGATAACGTTGCTTCTTTTGCTTCTTTCTCTTTTTCCGCTGCTGCCGCCGCCGCTGCTGCTGCTGCTGCCGCTGCTGCCGCTGCAACTGAAGCACCGGGGCCGTTTGTCCCCGGGGCCGTTTGTCCGTTGCCCGCTCGGCCCCGCGCCGAGCCCCGCGCTCCCCGGGCAGCTCCTGAGCCTGGCCAAACACGGGAACTTTGCCGTGTTGAGCCAAGAGCCAGAGTCTTGATTCCTGCACTGGGGCACAGCAATGCCCTTGGCTGCTGCTGTGCCTTGTCCCTGCTGAGCGTCAGACACTGTCCGAGCACATTCCCTGAATGCAGAATTTGTACCTGACCCAAGCACTGCACTTGTGTCTCCAGCATTGCTTTCCAAGAAAAACAGGGGAAGGCAAACTGGGTGTAGCTCATGGTATTTTACAATGTCTAAAACTTGCCAAATCTCAGATCTTAGAGGTGAGATCCATTTGGAATGAATGGGATGGAGAAACAGTGCAAGATGGAAAAGGGAAACATAAAAATAAATAGAGAAAAACATATTGGTCATTTCTTTTGGTTTTATTTTCATTTCTTAAAAAAAGCTGTTTCAGTTTTCCCAGAATCTTCTCCACAGTCCTGTCTGTTCTTTCCAAAAACCTGTCCTGGAGAACAAGGTGCAGCTCCTGTCTCAAGATGTGCCCCCAGCTGCAGCTTCTCTTGGCTTCCCACACTGTGCGTGCAGCACAACTCTTACAGCAAAGCAGGACAAATTCACTGAAGAACTTGACAACTTGTTCTTGCTTTTCCTTGTGGACAAGGGAGTTGTGCCATTGGTACGGTTTGCATTGTTACTCTTCTACCCAATGAAATCATGATGAGCTGCCAGTAATTGTTAGGGAATACAAGCCTGGCTGAATGTGGAGAAAGAATCTCCAGAGCCTGCAGCCAGCAGTGGAGAGCTCATCATTCCAATAGCGCCATGGACAACTTGAAAGTGATCTGGAACATGAAAATGGGCTGACAGAGGGAGTTTGTTTGTGTGTTCAGTTTAGGTGATTCTACATCTCTTGCACTGGTACAAATCAAGAGCACAATCAGTTGTTGATAAGCACTAGAACATGATAAGCTGGACCACTGAGTAGATGAAAGAAGGCCAAAAGGATAAATGCAGGGAATGACTTGGTGAACTTTGTCTGTTAAGAATGGTCATTTTTTCCTAATAATTCCCAATTAATTCCCTTTGCCTTTGTTCTTTTTGGCAAGCCTGTTTGCATGGCAGATTGCCCAGGAAATGAGAACCTGGAGCTTGTGGAAGTGCCTGAAAGGTGCCCTGTTCCTCTGCAGGGACACTCAGGCTGGAACAGGAGCTTGAGGCCTCTCTTGAGAAGCCTCCTCGGAGCTGGAATTTGTGCCATGCCAGGAGAGGAGGAGGGGGAGGACGATGGGAGCTGTGTGTGAGGAGCAGGAGGTTTGGGCCGCAGGACATTCCGTCTGTGCCGCTGCCCCGCAATGGGCGGCCGTGCCCGGGGCTCTGGGCCTGCCCCGCGTGCGCTGAGCTCCCGACACTGCGGGAGCTGCCCGGGCTGGGCTCAGGTTCTCACTGGGACTGGGCAGCAGGCTGGGCTCCAGCTGGGATCAGCAGCAGCTGGAAATACCTCTGGGCATCTCCACTTTCTGCTGCTGCTCGGAAAAAATAATTAAGTGACAAGTTCTGTTTTTTCTTTCTCCTGGTGGATTTTTTCATTTTATTTGCCACTCCAGAGGCAATTTCTGTGATGGCCTCTGTCACTTGATTCTATTTCAGCAGCAGCAGCAACAGGGCTGTGTTTGAGCACTGCAAATGTCAGCTGTGTGGCTTTCATTCCCCTCGACTTAGTGCTCAGGGACTTGAGGGCATTTCAAGATCTGCTACTCATGATGCCTGCGACAAAAAATCCTGAGTTACTGATCACTAAAGCACAGTGGGTAGCACTGATTGAAAGAGGCAATTGCAGTTTTATGGATAAAATTCAGGTGGCAAGCAGAAGAGGGACAAAAGCAGACGAGATCTACAATGTCCAAGACAAAGGCACCAACAGCCTCCTGCTGTCACCTCAGGGTGAGGAAAACAGAGCTGAAAACAGCGCTGGAACCCGATCCTTTCTTCCTCTGAGGGCTGGCTCAGGGCAGCAGAGGCGGGCCCTGAGGAAGCCTGAGGGCTGTTTGTGGGGGATTGTTGCTGTAGTCCAGAATTGCCCTGGCAAAAGCCCTGGGGAGCCGAGGCAGGAGCAGGTGGGAAGGGCCGGCGCTGCTGCTGCTCGTGGCCGGGAGCCCCGGCCGGGCCGGGCCTGCGCCCGCTGCGCTGCGGCTGCTGCTGCTGCCAGAGCCGGGCGGGACTCGGGGACAGGGAATGGACACGGGGGGACAGCAAAGGCCTTGGGGGCTGCAGGGATGTTGGTGCTCGGGCCAGCGCCAGCACAGAGCTTCAGCCCGCAATGAAGCCCGAGGGAAACGCTGGCGAAAGGCTCCATTCAGCCTTTCTTTACTCGGCGCTGTGAAGGGACCGAAATAAAAGGAGAACAAGCAGGGCCCGACCCCTTCTCCTTTGGGAGGAGCCCCGCGCCTGGGGCTGTGAGGGGCCGTGAGGGGCTGTGAGGGGAAATGAAGGGCTGTGAGGGGCCATGAGAGGTTCTACAGGGCCATGAGAAGTTCCATGGAGCCGTGAGGGGCTGTGAGGGGCCATGAGGAGCCTCAGCCCTGGCAGGAGGGGGTGCCACCATGTCCCCAGGGCAGGGCAGCCGTGAGGGGCTGTGAGTGCAGACGTGGCAGCAGAGCGGGCTTGGGGCAGCTCTGGGAGGGGATGAGACCCTTCCCCAGCTCCAAACCACACCAGACCCACCATTAACAGGATTTTCTGTCTTTAGAATCCACTGGCAACTTGGAGTTGAGTGTACAGTTAAATCCCAGTGGGAAAAGCAAGAGACTTTCAGTCATTGTTTTTCAATGTGTGTTTCACTCATATTTCAGTGTGACATCCAGCCATTGTTATTAATGTCTAAGATTTAAAAGTCTTAACAATGAAAAGTAATACTAATAAATAATAATAACATCAAGAACAAGAAATGAAGCCCTGAATCCCAACAATCAGCTCAGAAACATGATTTTGTTTGTAGTAATAGATTAGTACTAAAGGACTAAATGAAAAAGTTTTAATTTGTAATTCAGACAAAAGACGTTTCATCTTTTTCCAAGGTTCTGGTCCCCTTCCACCAGGGTCATTTCCTTTACTCTCCCACTTTCTAATAGTTAGAAAGGAGTTAAGCACACCAGAATGTTGGGAAGGTAGAATTAGAAAGAAATTATAAATATGACTTTGTAGCCAGAAAGGCTAAGGAAGAAATACAAATGATAGCACGGTTTGAATAATTCAAAGAAACCAACCGGGCTGGTATGCCAGAACACATTCTTTCCTGCAATAAAACCAAGCTGAGACCCCTCATCCCAGCCTTATAAGGAAAGGTCTGAAGGACCCTGAGATAACTAAAAATATGCAAAAATAGCGATTTCTATAGGTTGTACACAAATGTTACTATATTAGTATACTTAGAAAGATTGGTTAGTTAAGGAATAGAATATTCAAAGGTATAGGTTATATAAGTAGTGGTATAGAAGAGCTCGGTCTCTTTTTTTTTCTCGCTCTTTTGCTCTCCTTTTTTTGCTCTTTTTTTGCTCTTTGCTCTCTCTTTTCACTCTCTTTTTTCTCTTGCCTTCTCTCTTTTCTCTCTTGCGCTCTCTCTTTTTTCTGTCTCTATATCTCTCTACCCCACGCCCTGAAATAAACTTCTAACACTTAACTCGATTATAGAGGTCTTTGCCGTGTCTCTGACCGTCCCCAGAAAGCGTCTCCTACAGATTGGCGAGCCAGGTAGGAGCAGATCGTTTTCTTCAGCTGTAAGAGACCCTCATGGACGGTAACTAACACTTATCTGTCGTGCCTGCCTTCCCAGTACCGTGAGCAAGGACCACGCTGCTTAGCAGCGAGTTGGGCCGAAGCTCTTTAAAGTTGCAAGGGGAGTTCCTGAGTCCAGAGACGCTGAGGATCGGTGTCTTTTGGAGCTCTGGGAGGCTCAGCCCGGGATTGGAGCACAGCGAGGTGCCTGGCACCGCTTGGTGCTGTGCTGGAAAGGGGTTCTGAGCTCGCTGCAGTGTTGCAAAGCAACAGCTAGAAGCGGAGCTTGGTGAAGGAACCCGAAAAGCAGCGTCTGGAGCCGCAGCAGGGGAGCCTGGCCAGCCCCCACGAGAAGCTGGGATTGGATACGCTGTTTTCTCCGGTACTGAGGTTAGTGCGCACAAGTTTTAATCATGAGACAATCTTACTCTATTCACGACAGAGACCTCTATAAGCGACTAAAACATTTATTACGCTCTGAGTCCAATAATTTACCGAAACAAGAGCTAAAAGATCTTTTAGAATGGACTCTACTTAACTTCCCCAACGCTGACCGTTCAGCTGTATTTACTAGAGATTTTTGGGACACGGTCGGTATTAAACTCTTTAATAATATCTCACACCGCGATATGACAGCCGCGCAGCTGGTCCCAGCGTGCAGGGCCCTGGTAGAACTCTTTCATAATAAGCAACAACCATCAGTGGCTGTCGCGTCGGATCCGGTCCCTACTACGCGTTTGTCCCTGGCCACGGAGACCCGAAACGTGGCCAGGCCCGTTCCGGCCCCCCGAAACTCAGCAACTCCAACATCCGCAGTTTCGCGCGTCCCTTCCCCACCCCCCCCAGCCCCCGTAATTTCGCAATCTGTTCCAGTGACCCCATCCCCCTCGGCAGACCCTGCGGCCCCCGCCCCTGCTCCCCCTCCCCCTCCCGATACTGTTCCCGCCCCCAGTGTGGCAAGCGGCGAGCTCCCTGCTCCCTCAAGAAACCCCGTCTCCGCTGTCACAACCCCCGCGCTGCCCACCCCCGGCTCTGCCCTCGCGGTGCACCCCGCCCCTCCCGCTCCCGTCACCGGTGCGACCCCGCCCCTTGACTCCGCCCCTGCGCCTCCGCCCAGCGATGTCATCGTGGCTCCTCCCCCCGTCGGTGCTGTCGCCTCAACTCCACCACCCCTCCTCCCCACCGGAGAATCTCCCGCTCCTCCCCCGCTGCACCCTGCAGCCGTCATCGCGGCTACTGCCTATATTCTATCTGCGCTACAAAATCACACTGCAGCCTCTTCCTTAACTCTTCCACTACCTCCTGTCACCGCGGAGTCAGCCCCGCCGGCAGCAGCGGGTCACACCCCGGCCCCTGAGCCGACACAGACCACTGCTGCCTCGATCTCGTTGTTTCATTTTTCTCCGCCTCCCGTTTTGCCGCGACCCGTAGACGTTCCAGCCTCCGCTGCCCGGTCCACCCCGGCCGCCTCAGCTCCTTCTGCTGTTTCTCTCTGGCCACGCGATCCCGAGCCGCAGCAGGTCCCGGTTCTGCCTGCCACGAGGGCGGCCACCACCGACCCTGGACCGGAACTTACACAAACGCAGTGTCAACCACAGGTTTCCACACAGTCACAAAACACCGCGCTACTCCCGCCAGCGTCTGGTCCTGTGTATCCCCCCGATCCTCTACCAGACCCGGCTGTAATATCACCAAGAACTGCCGCTTCGCTGTCAGATGCCCCCGCGTATTACAACTGCGAACAACTGAAACCTGCTTCCCTGCCCTCGCCCGTGCCGCAGCTCCCAGAGGCTTATCCACAAGTCCAGCACCCCGTTCTGCCCCCTGACCGTCCCCTATCGCAGCTGCTGTCAGCCGACACTACAACTACAAAGCCGCCGCTACACCTGGCTACACAAAAGGTACAAAAGGAAAGGGGAATTTCTAACACAGTATCTGCATTAATAAATACAAGAGAGACAGTGAACTATTCTATACATGCAACAGCTAATCCCCTGACTTTACCACTTCAAAGTGAGATTGTAAAATCCGAAGCTCCACTACACATAAATTCCCAAAAATGTTATGATGATAGC
Organism: Cyanistes caeruleus; assembly: GCF_971803275.1. Taxonomy (NCBI): domain Eukaryota; kingdom Metazoa; phylum Chordata; class Aves; order Passeriformes; family Paridae; genus Cyanistes; species Cyanistes caeruleus. The sequence continues at coordinate 20,912 of NW_028256136.1, read as the reverse complement.
CAACTTACAAACTGGCTAGAAGTTAAAAGACAAATTTGCAAAGAAGAAAACATAAACCCCCTAGCAATGCCGGTGTTATTTAGTCAGCAGGCGGGCGGTCCAAGAACATGGACAGCTATTCCACCCCAAGAGATAAAAGAACTGCGAAAAGCGATAAAGGACAGTGGCATTTGCTCTCCATATTTTAAACAACTACTGAAAAGTACACTAGAAGAGCATACTCTCACGCCCAATGACTGCAAAAATCTTGCTAGCATCACCCTTACAGATTCGCAATTTATGCTATGGGAATTGAAATGGAAGAGACTACTCAGAAATGTATTGGACAATTATAGACGTAGTAATGATCCAGATTTGCGTGCTCTCACCCTGTCAAAGCTCACAAGTGAACCTCCAGATGACCGAAATGAAAAAGCTTATAACCTTATTAGCCAAGAAGCCTCTGAGCCATTCACAACATTTGTAAATCGTGTAATTCAAGCTGCTGAACGCCAGTGTGGTGATGATATAGCCCGTCCAATTATGATACGGGACATTATCGAAAATAATGCTAATGCCGAATGTAAGAAAGTGATCAAAGCCCTGGGAAAAGAAAAGCCAACAGTGCCAGAAATGATAGACGCTTGTAACAAAATAGGAAGTCCACAACATGTAGCAGCAATTCAAGCAACTGAATTAGGGAGAACCTTAGGAGAGAAGCTGGAAAAAGCTCTTTTAGCACAAACATCACAAGCTGCAGTAATCGCAGCTCAAGCAAAAGCACGAGATCAAAAGCTCACTGAAACCCTACTGCACATCGAAGTCTGCTGAAACCTCCACACCAGCCAGTGAACCTGCAAAAAAGAGCCAAGAAGCAGACGCCCAAGCCTGATCTACGCAGAATCTTCAAGAAGAAAGTGATCTACCAGAAGCAGCTCAAGAAAAAAAAAAAATGGAGTTCTGTCGTTTACCCAAGTGCATGTTGTTTTTATCTTTTTGTTTTAATCTGTATAGTGATAATTGTAGTTTTAATAGCTATACCTTGTATACTCCAATGCATGCAGAAACTAATGAGTAGAACCGTATCTAATATCTTAGTTATTCATAGACAAAACGGGGGAGATGTTGGGAAGGTAGAATTAGAAAGAAATTATAAATATGACTTTGTAGCCAGAAAGGCTAAGGAAGAAATACAAATGATAGCACGGTTTGAATAATTCAAAGAAACCAACCGGGCTGGTATGCCAGAACACATTCTTTCCTGCAATAAAACCAAGCTGAGACCCCTCATCCCAGCCTTATAAGGAAAGGTCTGAAGGACCCTGAGATAACTAAAAATATGCAAAAATAGCGATTTCTATAGGTTGTACACAAATGTTACTATATTAGTATACTTAGAAAGATTGGTTAGTTAAGGAATAGAATATTCAAAGGTATAGGTTATATAAGTAGTGGTATAGAAGAGCTCGGTCTCTTTTTTTTTCTCGCTCTTTTGCTCTCCTTTTTTTGCTCTTTTTTTGCTCTTTGCTCTCTCTTTTCACTCTCTTTTTTCTCTTGCCTTCTCTCTTTTCTCTCTTGCGCTCTCTCTTTTTTCTGTCTCTATATCTCTCTACCCCACGCCCTGAAATAAACTTCTAACACTTAACTCGATTATAGAGGTCTTTGCCGTGTCTCTGACCGTCCCCAGAAAGCATCTCCTACACCAGAAAAGTCAACAGTTCCTGTTTCAAAGGGAAGCAGCCACCACTCCAGGAAACCTGAATTGCCCCCAGGCACGTGTGTGCACTTGAAGGGTGAACAAGTGTTGGGGACAGAGATCTCAAACTCCTTCTAAGGCTGTGAGAAACCCACAAGTGGCAAATTATCATTGTGGGTCAACTCCAGCTGAAATTCCATTCCCCCACACCCTCCAAATGGGCAGGCAGGCCTGGGCTCTGGCAGGGTTCAGTTTTGAGTGCCTTGTGTTGCCTGGCATGTAAATGATCCTATCAACTCTGGTACTGATGGATTGTGGTATGGCTGCTGAAGGAGGAGAGGGAATCTCAGCAGACAGAAAAGTCTCTTCTGCTTTCTCCCTGCAGAACCCCCTCTCCAAAGAGAAATGCCTGTGCTGGGTTTCCATGGGACCCCTTCCCTCAGCCCACTGAGGCTGACCCACTGTGTGCTCTGCAGGACCAAAGCCAGAGGAGTCCCAATATCAGTCACCACATGGTCCCCACACAGCAGGAGAAAGCACTGCTTGCAGTGGGGCTGCTGATCAGTGACCCATCCTGATTCCATCCACCCCACTCCTCTCAACCACAGACACCAGAAGGATCCCAGGAAAGCCACAGTGCTCTACCAGATGCCAGGAGCACTCCCTGCTGTGGCCTCAGGGATGCTGGGTGACCTGGTTGATGAGCATCTCTGGCTGGTGATGGAATGTGTGGATGGAGGCCCTTGACAGGAGGTTGTTTGAGATACGTGTGGGGCTGAAGGAGAGATGGCAGCTGTCAGTCGGGAGGGCAGGGACCCCGCTTGTGAGTCCATTGCCTTGGACACCCTCAGCCACAGGATGTCCAAGAAGTCACACAAGGCTTTGGCACTCGCAGCCTTCTTTTCCCCAAGTTCCTGCTTTCTGTACATTTACAGCAGAGAACCTTGTTTGTTTTTAGAACTAGAATAAAGATCCCAGAGGGAACAAGCCTTGCTGGTTTTAATCAGAAGCATCAGTGACCAAAAGTTGTATTTCCTTGTGGGGTGTCCTCATTTGCTGCATTTTCTGAGTTCCTCTTGGATCCTTTGGAGGGCAATAGGTTGTGCCCTCTGAGGATCCTTTGTGCTCCTTGGTGACCCAGGAGAACCTTCCAGGAGGTTTTTGGGTGAGCTGCTGTTGTGATGTCACAGGAATGTTGCCGTGTCCTTGTGGTGTTCCCGTTGCTGTGGGGCACAGAGGCCTCAGTGTCAGAGCGGCTCTGGGTGCCTGCTCATTGCCTGAGGATCCTCCTGCCTGAGGCATTCTCAGCAGCCAGCCCAGCCCCTGACGGGTGTCCTTCTGTCCTGGCAGGGGGACAGACAGTCTGCAGACGTGTGCAGCACAGCCAAAATGATCCAGTAAGTGGTTGCTGCAGTTTGCACTCTGGACTCTGGGGCTTCTTATGGGTATTTTTTAACCCACTTGGCCCCTAAGTCGAGGATTTCCCCAGGTGCACCATATGTGCCTTTGGGATTGCTGTGGGCTTTCTGTTCTTCCTTTGGAACAGAGGTAATTTTGAAAGAAAATTGCCATATGGATTCCATTCATTTGGGAGATCTCCTGCCAAAAGTTTCTTATAAAGGGTTTGTTTCTAAGCCAGTAGGGTGTGCACAGCATTTGGAATGGAGCCTGGGAGGGTTCTGTTCCCCAAGAGGAGAGTCTGTGGCAGTGGACCCTGGCACTCCCTCCGTTGGCTGGTCCAGCCAAAAAACAGGACACAGCCTAATATTTTGTGCTGTTCTCTTGCCTGCTGTGTGATCCAAAAGGACTGTGGCTCCAGGAGGGAAGTTGTGAAAGGAAAATGCTCTTTTGGTATTGACTTGTTGTGTGGGAGTTTCCAGCACAGGCAGCTTTTTCTTTTATCAGCGTCTGGTTCAGGTGAAGGTCACCTCACACATGGATACTGCGAAGCTCCTTCTTCAGTGAGTGGGAAAGGAACCTTGCCTCGATCTTCTCGAGTGTGGCCTGGCTGGCTCAGTGATGAGGTTTCTCTTCACTTGAGTTTCGAGCCAGCATATGTTTGTGGGGTTCACTGATTTTCTTCAAGAATTCAAGTCTATAGAGCGAGTAAAGAAATCAGGGGGGGACTCTCTCTGGTTTGCATTCCACAGTTTATTTCTGTGAAGGGGAATCCAAAGGACGAGAGACCAAGGATTTGGGGTCTGGGCGTTGTATTTTCACAGGGTTTCTCGGAGGGAGGGAACATCAGAGAAAGAACCAATTATTTTTCTCAGTTAGTACATCTTACAAACTTTCTACAAATCAAGGTTACACACACCAAGATTAGAAATAGCAGACACCAACTTCTTCAAATGCCCACAAAGGTGTAGGAGTATTCTCCACAGAGGGGCAGAGGGGGAGAGGGGGGGAGGCTGGTTTCCTGGCAATACAGGGGGGAAAGAAAGGGAAGGGCAGCACACCCTCCCAGCTTCCATAGCTCAGAGGCATTCTGGGACAGGAAAAACAAAGTTACAAACTTCCGTGTTGGAAAGAAGGGTCTCCTGGGCTAAAGAAACTTCAAGCATCTGGAAATGCCAACAGGGTCTTCTCTTTACTCTATCCGGCCTCTTGTCGTGGGGCTGAGGAGAGAAACTTCAGTAACCGTGGGAACTTGACACCAGGTTAACAGTTAGGAGAAAGAGAAGCTGGGGGGAAAATCACAACTAAAAGAGGGGAAAAGATATATTTCAAGCTATCAACTACAATAGAACCTGTGGTGTTCAGAGATCCCAGTTGCTCCCTTTCAACACCAATATGAGCCCAGGAAGCTCCAGGATGATCCTTGTCACATGCCAGCACTCCCCAGATGGTCCCAGTTGCCTCTGGCTAGATCAACCCAGTCAGTCCCAGTATGATGCCATTTGCCCCCAGCATGCTCCCAGTTTCTGCCAGTCACCCCCAGTATGGGGGATGATGTGCAAGGTATGTTGCCAGTCACTCTCAGATACTCCCAGTATGAGTCCAGTCACTCCCAGTATGATCCAAAGATGGATGGATGGGAGGCCTGATGGAATCCTGGAGACCATTGTGACACTCTAGGGCCCCATGGAACCGTGGTGACACCAAGTTGGCTGGGAGTGTTGATGTGCTGCAGGGTAGGAGAGCTCTGCACAGGGACCTGGACAGGCTGGATCCAGGGGCCAAACCCAACAAGGTGAGGATTAACAAGTTCAAGTGCTGGGTTCTACACTTTGGCCACAACAACCCCTGCAGCGCTCCAGGCTGGGGACAGAGAGGCTGACCAGCAGGCAGGCAGAAAGGGACCTGGGGCACTGATGGACAGCAGGCTGGGCATGAGCCATCAGTGAGCCCAGGTGGCCAAGGAGGCCAATGGCACCTGGCCTGGATCAGGAACAGTGTGGTCATCAGGACCAGGCCAGGAATTCGTCCCCTATGCTTGGCACTGGTTGAGCTTCACCTCGAGTGCTGTGTCCAGTTCTGGGTCCCCAATTTTGGAAAGACATGGAAGGGCTGGAGCATGTCCAGAGAAGGGCAACAAGGCTGCTGGAATACACATCTTGTGAGGAGCAGCTGAGGGAGCTGGGGTTGTTTATGCTGGAGAAGAGGAGGCTCAGGGGAGACCTCATCACTCTCTACAACACCCTGACAGGAGGGTGCAGCCAGGTGGAGGTCAGGCTCTTTACCCAGGGAACAGTCCCAGGACAAGTGGACACAGACTTAAGCTGCACCAGGGGATGTTTAGGCTGGACATTAGGAAATATTCTTCACAGAAAGGATGATTGGGCATTGGAATGGGCTGTCCAGGGAGCTGGGTGAGTGACCGTCCCTGGAAGTGTTTAAGGAAAGACTGGATGTTGCACTGATTGCCATGGTTTGGGTGACAAGGTGGGCACAGGTTGGACTTGATGCTCTCCAAGGCCTTTTCTAGCCTGGTTGATTCTCTGATGACTGTGACCCTGCAGGGCCCTGGGGAAGCAAGGGGCCACTGTGACACTGCGGGGCCTGGTGGAACCCAGAGGACCACAGTGACACTGTGTCCCACATGGCACCAAAGAGCCAAAGAGCCATTGGGACACCGTGGGGCTACATGGAAACAAGGAGTCCATGGTGACAGTCGGGGTCCTCGTTGAACCACAGAGGCCACTGTGACACTGCTGGGCCTTGTGGAACCAAGGGGCCACTGTGGAACCAAGGAGACCCTGGTGAGACCCTGGGCCCCAGTGGGATCAAGGGGCCATTGTTCCATTGCAGGGACTCTAAGGGAACTAAGGGAACACCTGTGACATTGTAGTGCCCCATGGAACCAAGGGTGACACTGCAGGACCTTGTGTAACCTGGGCTCCACTGTGGCACTGCACCACCAAGGGATTTCTTGTGGCACTCTGTAAGAGACCCTTTTGGGGTGTGGACGATCCGAGACACGGCAGAGACTTCTATAGTCGAGTTAGATGTTAGTAGTTTATTTCAGGGTGTGGGGAGAAAGAGAGAGCCTACTAGGAGCTAGCAGACAAAGCTCAAAGCAGGCTCAGAGGGAACAATACAAAAGTGGGTAAAATATGAATACATGAGTTCAAGACTTAAGATAGCTAAGAAAGAGAGGAACAGAACAGAAGTGAGAGAGCCGGGGAAAAAAGATAAAGAAGGGCAGAAAGAGCGAGGCAAGAGCATAGAAAGAGTGAGGCCAGAGAAACAAGAGAGCGAGCTCTCCTTTACAATTACTTCTATAACCTATACATTTGAATAGTCCATTCTTTTACTAACCAGTCTTTCTAAATATACTAATACAGTAACATTTGTGTGTGACCTATAGAAATCGCTGCTTTTGCATATTTTTAGTTATCTCAGGGTCCTTCAGATCTTTCTTTATAAGGCTGGGAAGAGGGGTCTTAGCTTAGTTTTATTGGGGGAAAGAAATTGTTCCAGCACACCAGACGGGCTTCTTTGAATTATTCAAACCATGCTTTCATTTGTATTTCTTCCTTAGCCTTTTGGGCTAAAGAGTCATATTTATAATTCCTTTCTAATTCTACCTTCCCAACAGCACTCTGAGGCCTCATGGAACCAAGAGGCCCCTGTGATACTGCAGGGCCTTGTGGAACCATGCAGAGCATTGTGACAGAGCAGGACAGAGCATTGTGACTCATGTCATGATGGGACCACTGGGATACTGCAGGGCCCCATGGAACCAAAGGGATTTTGTGACTCTGGGAGGCCTGATGGAATCCTGGAGACCATTGTGACACTCTAGGGCCCCATGGAACCGTGGTGACACCGAGTTGGCTGGGAGTGTTGATGTGCTGCAGGGTAGGAGGGTTCTGCACAGGGACCTGGACAGGCTGGATCCAGGGGCCAGACCCAACAAGGTGAGGTTTAACAAGTTCAAGTGCCGGGTCCTGCACTTTGGCCAAAACAAGCCCTGCAGTGCTCCAGGCTGGGGACAGAGTGGCTGGACAGCAGGCAGGGAGAAAGGGACCTGGGGCACTGATGGACAGCAGGCTGGGCATGAGCCATCAGTGAGCCCAGGTGGCCAAGGAGGCCAATGGCACCTGGCCTGGATCAGGAACAGTGTGGCCAGCAGGACCAGGCCAGGGATTCTTCCCCTATGTTTGGCACTGGTTGAGCTGCACCTCGAGTGCTGTGTCCAGTTCTGAGCCCCCAGTTTAGGAAGGACACAAATACTTAGAGTTGTACTCACAGAGTCTGTAGGCACTGGCATGTTCCAGCTTTCGGAGATGGCTCCAGGAGCTGCAGCTGCATTGTCCTGCAGCCAGAGGCTTCCTGTGTCAAGGGCTGGGAGGGATTGTGCCCCAGGCACTTCTCAGCACCTTCTTAGCCCTGACTGATTGAAGCTCTCTGTGTCTCTGGGCTGTGCCCCAGGGTGGCTGCAGGCAGTACCCCAGTCCTGCTGGGCTGGGAGAAGAGCTGCTCAGCAAGAGAAATGTGCTTTTGAAGCTTTTCCTAGTTTTCAGGATCATCCTCTGTGCCGAGAGCCTGGCCCAGCTCAGCAGCACAGACACAGCAGCAGGACTTTAATGAGCCTCTTGGGGCTTTGTGCTGAGGCCCTGAAAATCAGTCCCTGAGAGGGAGGGGAAGAAACTTCTCAAGAAGTCCAAGTCAGAATCCAACTCCAGAGCTACTTTTACCTTTAATGGGTCCCACTGAGGGACAGCACTGAGAAAGTGTCCCCAGGCCCCAGGCAGGGCAGAGAACAGGAGGCACTGATGACAGGTGGGGACAAAGAGAAGCCAAGTGTTGGTGCCCTGGGCCACAGCAGCCTCTGTGCCAGCAAGGGCTGTGAGGAGACACCTTGTCCTGAGGCCCTGGGGCCTCCTGGCACAGCCCCAGCAAGGCTGGCCACTGTCACCCCCTTTGGCCTGCCCTCAGCATCCCCCCTAGCCCACATGCCAGTGGCCTCAGGGATCTGCTGGAAGGAGTCCCTGGGGAGCCTTGCTCAGGAATGGCCCTGGGGGCTCCTTCATGCTCCCAGGAACTGCAGCTTTTTCAAAGGACTTTGGCTTTTGCCTTGGAGTCTCTGAGAGGTTTGTGCAATCATGATCTCCAATTATCTGCTGTAATTAGTCCATTGAGAAGCTTTGTCAGTAACAACACTCAGTGGGGCTCATTAATGCTTCAAGGTACTTCAGGTTCTTAAGGCACTTTCCTTTCTCCTTCCCACTTCTGAGAAAACTTCTGAGAAGTTTGTGCAATCATGGCCCCAATTATCTGCTTTAAGGAGTCCCCTGGGAGCTTTGCATTGACACTCAGTGGGGCTCATCAAGACTTTGAGATACTCAGGGTTTTTTCAGCTACTTTGGATTTTCCTTTCCACACGGAGTCTCTCTGAGAGGTTTTTGTGCAATCCTGGCCTCCAATTCTGTCCTCCAAGGAGTCCATGAGGAGCCTGTGTTGGGGATGGACCTCAGTGGCACCCATCAATGAAACGAGACACTTTGGGGTTTTTTTCTGACTTGGACTCCTGGAAAGGTTTGTGCAATCTCCTCTCAGGCCCTGAGGTTCAAGGGCTCAGCTCCAAATGCACCATGGGGCTCATTAGGATCAAGCAAGTCCTAATAAACCATGGCTGTGCCTTGATTTCCCTCTGGTCTGGTGCAGTTTTTAGGAAAGTTTTCTACAATCGTTACGGAAAAATAGTTCAATGAGCTTCTAAGAAATATGTATTCCTTTTTTAAGGGACATCTTTTATTCCTGTTCTCTTTGGAGCAGAGGGATTGTAGCATTCAGTGATGGATATTCGTCCAGGGCCTCTCCTAAGAAGGTCTGGCCAGGTCAGAGAAGCTGTGTCTTGAGGTCTGACCCAGTGTGGACAACCTTGCTCCACATTCCCCAGCCTCATCCTGTCTCTTCTCACTCCCCTGGGACCTGCTTTGCTCACACAACTGGCTGCACTCAGGCAAAGAGGGATTTTCCTTCTTTAATTTTAGCAATCTAAAACTCCTGAGTTTCCCCATGGAAAACAGACACCCTCCTCAAGTGTGTGCCAAGCCCAAGGTGCCACCAAGGAGCTTCCCCTTCCCCAAGGCAGAACCATGCAAGGAATGTTTCAGACACACAGGAAGTTCTACAATGAACACAAAGCCAGAGTTGGCTGAAGGCAGAATTAGAGCAGCTGCTGAAGGCCAGCCAAGCTTTGAACTCCTTGCAGCTGAAAGCACCAAGTGGGTTGTTTGGAGGTGTGTGAGTGAGCCGAGTGAGGGAAATGCAGAGAGCCCTGGGAGTGTTTCTGTGCAGACAGGCTGCTGCAAGAGAAGCATTGGTACTTCTCTGGGGGCAAACTGTTAGAAGGGTCGGTGTGGAGTGACCTCCCCAGTGATCTCACAGTACCCCCTGTGATGTCACACAGCCACCTGAGATGTCACAGCCCACTCGCTGATGTCACACAACCTGCTCTGGGATGTCACACCACCATTCTGTGATGTCCCAGCCTGTTTTGTGATGTCACAGCCCCCCTTAGATGTCACAAAACCACCTCGTGATGTCACATTGTCTCCTGTGATGTCACACAGCCACATTTGATGTCATAGTTCACTCTATGATGTCACAGTCAGTACTGTGATGTCACACAACCTGTCCTGAGATGTCACATGGCTCTTCTATGATGTCGCTGCCCACTCTAGGTGTTGCCTAGCAAGGCAGACACCCTGGTTCTAGAGCAGCACGGTGGCCACGCTCAGGCCACTCGGTCCAAACCCACACAGGCACCAATGTGATGGATGGCAGAAATGGCGTTTATTGCTGGAGAATTTGACAGTTTATAACCTAGGTTCACACAGTTACTCCCATCTGCTTTCAGCACAGCTAGGTGCTATTGGCTAATTGCGGGGGTCATTACCATACACTGTGGAGGAGGGGGGTGACTATCTTTCCATTACATCCCAATATCTTCCGAGCCGCCGGGCCCAAGCTTCTACATTTCCCCCCTCTTTATGCCTAAGTAAATTTGCTAGAATATAAGGTGTATTAGTCTTAAAAGTTCTAACATTATTTTATAAAGTATATTTATCTCTAAACATTTTCTCTAACTTATCTATATTATAAAAAGTTTTAAAAGTAGATATTATAAACTTGAGTAAAATATAAGGTACACTATACTTAACTAATAGGCTTAAAACTTATAAAATAGACTCCGCAGTTTTTCATTAGTACACATAGGGCACATGCGGTGACCAAGTGTATTCTTAGAGCATCTGCTGTCTTTCTACAAACAGGATGTTGACCCTTTCTAGTCGGCTCTTAACAAAAGACACAAGCCTATTTGAAACACAGAGTTTTTCAATTATCTGCAAGTCTTCATCAATTGTCATTTGTAGCTGAGACAGTCTCTGTTGTTGGGTCACGATGGCAGAGACACCTGTGGCAGCACCAGTTGCTGCCAGGCTAAGCAGCATCGCTATGGTCACACCTGTCACCAGTTCTCTTTTCTGAAGTCGGGTGAGTCTCTCCGCTTGCAGGCTCAACTCTTCATCCAGGTGGTACATGACCTTGGGAACAATCACAACTTGCACACAAAAATCGTTAGGAACACTGAAGTTATAAATTGATAGGCATAGGGTAATCATTGCCGGGTCTGTGCCCATCAGCTGTTGCAGGCTGGAGTCTTGCAGTTTAGGATTTCTTGGTGAGTGAACTCTCTGTCTCCCCTCTGTCACCTGAACTGGGAACGCTAGCGCAGCTGAAGGGACCCAGCTGGCACATGCAGTTTTTACCTGTCCCCAGTCTGCGAGAGCAGTATCCTCTCAGTTCTTTTTTAATGTGGAAAGGGGGATTCTTGTTTATCTTTGTTGTTTCCTCCTCTAAGGACTCAGTCTCCGACCATTCATCTTCACTAGTGTCTCGATTGGAGTTGGAACTCGACTGGCTAGCTACTTCCTTTTTCCCGTGCCTTTTTGTTGGGCTCCGGCCCCGCCTACATCTCCTGTGGGCGGGCTGTTCCCTCCCTCCTGGTTCTCCCCGCCTTTCACTCTGCCCTTCACTCCACCCTTCACTCCGCCCTTCACTCCGCCCTTCACTCCGCCCTTCACTCCACCCTTCACTCCGCCCTTCACTCTGCCCTTCACTCCACCCTTCACTCCGCCCTTCACTCCACCCTTCACTCCACCCTTCACTCCGCCCTTAACTCTGCCCTTCACTCCGCCCTTCACCCTGCCCTCTGTTTCGCCCTCTTCTCTGGGTACGGAGGAGCCCGCTGGGCCCGAGGTCCTGGCTCTCCCCTGGAGAGGAGATACTTCTCTGTAAGAGAGACACAATCTGTCGCTCCCGGGGGTCTTTGAGTTAGATATGTTAAACTGTTGTGTTTCATTGGTGTTCTCCCCTGCTGTCCCACCCCGATACATGTATCTCAGGCTTCCCCCCACCCCTCTCCTTCCCCATAAATACCCCGGGTTTTCCCCTGTTTGGGGGATTTGCTGTTTCACACCCTTCGCCGAAGCTCTGCCTGAATAAAAGGTTTTGCCTTGGTGGAACGCTGGGCCAGCATTCTCGTCCCTGCTTCCTGTGTTGCCTGCCCACGGCTGCCGAGCTGAGCTGGAATCACTCAACTACCGCTGAGCCTGAGCTGGAATCACTCGACTGCTCAAAGCCGCACACGCGCTTTGACCTGGCCCTTCTCAGGGCCGTTTCTCTAGAGAAGTCGCGGTGCTCCAGGCTTTCCATCGCCGCGGCAACTGGCGTCCCAAACGTGAGGCCTTCGAAGGAGCCCTGAAGAAGCGTCTGCCTGCAGTTTTGGCTGTGAAGCGAGTCGCTGTTTGAGCCGCCGCCCCTCGAGGAAGCTTGCTTGCATTTTAGCAAGAAGCCATCCAAGAGGCTGCGACCAGGACCCTCGCTGACCATCCGGGGCAAGGAAAGCCCCTGAGGACCGGCAGCCAGGTGACCACCTACCCAGCAGCTTTTTTTTTCACCCGCCGGCATCTGCCGAAGAGAAATTGTAAGTCGACCCCGTGAAGAGTTTTTTTGGGCTTTTTTCTTTTTCTTTTTCTTTGCTGTTTTACTGCTGGGTGGGGAGTGAAAAAGGATGGGGAATGAGTCCTCTGTATGGAGACTGACCCCACCTGAGAGGGACTTTTATATCCAAGTTGTAACTACCCTAAAAGCGGGAAATTTTAAGTTTTCTAAAGGGGATTTAAAAAGATTTATTCATTGGGTTTTTAAACATTTTAAGATTAATTCGGACTCTGCTAAATCAGGAACCTTTTGGGATAATGTGGGGAGAAAGTTATATACAGTTCAAGCTAAAGGCGATTTTTCTGTTGCAAAATTCTTTCCTGTGTTTCAAAATATTATTTTCTCATTGGAAAAAGAGGAAAAAAAAGAAGAGGGAGTTTGGGGTCCCCAGTTAAACCCCCCAACCCTGTCAACCTCTCCAAGTGTCCCTAAACCCTCTTCCCCTATCTGAGACCCAGTTGGCGGGTGGACGTTGCCCCAGGGCACAGGGCTGCTGCCGTCTCCCTGACACCCCCCTACCGTCTCTCTACCGTTACCAGGGCGGCAATGGCCATGACGCTCTGGGTCTTTCCTCTAACCTTTCTCCCATGCCCTCACACCCGGTTGTGTACCCCCCAGTTCCTACCGTTAGCACAGATGGCGCCGGCAGTGTGGCCAGCCCCGCCATTCTGTCTCACTCCCACCCCGGTTTTCCCGCCCTCGATGCCCAAAATGGCCACTTTCCCGCCTTCACCCCTTCTCTTCCTGCCACGTCCTGCTTCCCCTCTCCCCCCACTGCGTCATTGGGTGTAACCGCGTCGGGCCCCCCCATCCATCGGGAAACCCCTCCCCATCGCGGACCCCAGTCCCGACCCTTCGTGCCAGGGCCCCGCCCCTGGCAGCGCTCCCGCTCCAGGGTCCCAGTGCCCCGGAGGTTGGCACGGCTCCGGCCGGAGCAGGGCCATCTCAGCTTCCCCACCCGGCCACAAAAGGGCCAGCTCTAGGCACCCGAGCCGGCCCCGCGCTGCCACCAAGCGCCCCCCAGCTCCACTAGGAAATGAGAGTAGTGAATCTTCTTATTCAGATTCTGAGTATGAAGATCACTGAGCTGATGTGCAGAGGGAAGCCACACGAGCGGGGAACTCAGCTCTGTCATGGAAAATACTTGCCTTTCCTGTAATAATGAGGAGAGACAGGGGAGGGGCACAAATCCCACCACTATAGGGAACTGCAGGAACTTTGTAAAGCTGCTGAGGAACAGGGCAGGGGTTCACATTTTTTTAAACACTTGCTGGAAGCCTCCTTCTCTGCCCACATCATGGTCCCCCATGACATCGAGAATGTTATGAACTGCCTTCTCTCCCCTGCAGAGTACATGTTATGGGAGAGGCAGTGGAAAAAACATTTAAAGCAATTGGCAGATGTTTATGCTAAAGATGCTAACAGACCTAATTTTACTTTAGAGTACTTAGCAGGAGAAGGAGATTTCCAACAGCCCCGAGATCAGGCCCGGGACCTGCCTGAAGCAGCTTTACAGGATAGAGCTAATGCTGCTAAGATATCTCTTTTTACCACCCCTGATGATAAAGTGCCAACGCAGTGCTTCACCAATATTACGCAAGGGGCAACTGACTCTTTTATTAAGTATATTGATAAGTTTAAAGTAGCCATTGAAAAGCAGATAGAGAGCCCTCAGGCGCAAAAAGAATTATTAGTAAAAATAGCAATGGCCAATGCTAATCCGGAGTGCAAAGCAGTTTTGCGAGCCCTCCCGCTGGACCCCGAACCAACCATAGATCAGATGGTTGAAGCCTGCACCAAGCTCTCCTCTGCCTCAAGTGTGAATACAGTGGCACTTGCAGTGGCTAAAGGAGTGGCAGAGGGGTTATCTCGAGTTTATGCTGCAGACCTCAATACAAGTCGTTGTTTTAGTTGTCGCGAGCCTGGACATTTTTTCAAAGACTGTCCAGAGAGACATTTTACACAACCACCAGCCCACCAATGGTTACCCAGACAAAACTGGCGTTCGGGAAACTTCAGGCAGAGCGTGGAACGGCCCCGCGCTTCAACATCAAATCAAATGCCGTACCGCTCCACCCCTCCTGCCAAACCCACCATCCTGCCTCCACAGGGACCCCAATATCAAGCCCAGCAGGTGGAGAGCTTCAGATGGGAACCCGGCGTCAACTGGTAACTAGACCCTCTTTACATAGGAAGGGTGACTGTATTTAAAAAATCCCCACAGTAAAACGTGGACCACCAGGCGGTCCCTCTAACATCTTAATACTTGGGGATCCTACCAACTGTCCAGGACAAATTCATATTGTTCCTGATGTTCAGACTATACACCCTGGAGATGAAATTTCCATCTCTCTGACCTGCATAGACCCTCCTTATTATTTAAAGGAAAAGACTCCTGTGGCACAGGCCTTTTTACTTCCTGGTGACTACCCAGATCACTTTCCCCTCAACCCCAGTGCTATGTGGACTCAGGTTGTGGGCTTCAGCAAACCCATCGTGGACTGCAGCCTATTTTGTAATGGAGAAAGGATTCAGCGCCCAGGAATGCTAGACACCGGAGCAGATGTTACCATCATCACTCACTCCGAGTGGCCAGACAATTGGGAATTACAACCTGTAGCAGGCATGATTTCAGGAATTGGAGGGATGACAGCTTCCATGAGAAGCAAGTGGAATGTTGTCATCGAAGGACCTGAGGGAAAAATGGCAACCATCAGGTCGTTTGTGGTGAGAGCACCAATCACCCTCCGGGGATGGGATCTCCTGTCCCAATGGGGGGCTTCTCTGTGGATTCCCAGCAGGGATTTTTAATCGGGGTCACTGAGAAGCATGCCACACCTACCATCCCCCAACTCACCTGGAAACAGCACCATCCAGTGGGGGTTGATGAGTGGCCCCTATCTGAGACCAAACTGCACGCACTGGAAGCCCTCGTGGAAGAGCAGCTTGCCCAGGGCCACATCACTGAGTCCAATAGCCCTTGGAACTCCCCTGTCTTTGTCTTACGCAAACCAGGCAAGGACAGGTGGAGACTCCTTCAGGACCTCCGGAAGATCAACGATGTCATTGAAGACATGGGATCCCTTCAGCCTGGGATGCCCTCCCCTTCAATGCTCCCCCGGGATTGGAAGCTGGCCGTCATTGACATAAAGGACTGATTTTTCAACATACCCCTCCATCCTTGGGATGCCCCCAGATTTGCATTCTCGGTTCCCTCCCCAAACAGACAAGCACCTTTAAAAAGATACCATTGGCTAGTCCTTCCCCAAGGGATGAAAAATTCTCCTACCATCTGCCAATGGTACGTGGCCCACATTTTGTCACCTGTGAGGACCCTGTTCCCAGATGCCATCATCCTCCACTACATGGATGACATCCTGGTTTGTGCTGCTGACGATGACTGTCTGCACCGGACTTTACAAAAAACCATCCAGACAATTGAGGACGCTGGATTTGAGATACGTGAAGACAAGATCCAGCACACCTGCCCTTGGACCTACCTAGGACTCTGGATCGGCTAGCGGACCATCGTGCCTCAGCAGCTGACCATCAGAGATGACCCCAAGACCCTGCAGGACCTACATCAGCACTGCGGGTCCATCAGCTGGATACGCCCTCTGCTTGGAGTAACAACAGAAGTCCTTGCACCCCTCTTCAACCTGCTCTGCGGCAGCGAGGACCTCGATTCACCGCGCTCCCTCACGCCGGAGGCCCGGGAATCTGTCACCAAGGTCCAGGTGGCCCTGTCTTCATGGCAAGCCCACCACAATGAGCCCAGCCTGCCCTTCCAACTGGTTATCCTGAGAAGAAACCTCTCTAGCCTTTGACCTGAATACTGTAACTGTGAATATGTTTTAAAGAATGTCTGTTTCCTTTTTATTTTTAGAAATAACCTACCTCTTACTCAAATCCATGATGAGCCTTAACCCTGCTGTCATCCTGCTCACACTGAGCAGCCTGACAGCAGCCTGGATCGTCCCACAGCCACGCCAGAACATCTGGGTGACCCTGGCACAAACACTCCAACAGGAAAACATTTGTCTATCTACTGCAGCAGCAAAAAATCCTATGTCTACCTGCCTGGTAGGAATTCCCTTGCAGCATGATGAATTCACACACAGCTTTAGTACACTGACTCCTGAAGCAGGTAATAAACTACACAGCACTCATGTAGAAGCAGAGTTAAGAAACCCCGTCGAAGAGTGGCTACCCCAGTTTCCTAAGGCAACCCAGGAACCCCAGGAGTTAGAGCTGCTGGGTTCCTCCCCAGCATCATACTGTGTACACTTTAGGGTCAGTCCTCCAACTCATAAAGAAACATTCCACCATATAGTACAACATCGAGAAGAAATCACAGCAAAAAGGTGGTGCCGTGTACTAAGCTACATCAAAGTGCACTCCTCAGCTCATACACATCCCAAAAGCCTCCCCAAAAGACTGTTCCTCATTTGTGGGGACCGTGCATGGGCAGGAATTCCATCCCGTCTCCTCGGAGGGCCGTGTACCATAGGGCGTCTATCACTGTTAGCGCCCAATCAAACATTAATTGGCGAGTGGAGCCATAAAAACAATTTGACCAAAAAAATTCAAAAGAGAAGTGCTACAAAATTAGATGAAAATTGTGACTCAGAGATTTTCCATTGGTCCAAATCAAAAAGAATTACTGCATCCATTTTCCTTCCTTGGGTAGCTGCAGCCAAGACCCTAGGTGAATTGGGACACCTAGAATGCTGGGTGGTAAAACAAGCAAATTTAACATCTAATGCCATAAGTGCCCTCCTAGAAGATGAGGAAATTACCAGGCAGGCGACACTTCAAAACCGTGCTGCAATAGACTTTCTTCTGTTGCTCCATGGGCACGAGTGCCAGGAGTTTGAATTTCTCTGCTGCATGGATCTGACATCGAAAGCTCCTAACATCCATGCCACGCTCCGAGAGATGAAAAGCATGATCAGACAAGTCAAGCAAGAAGCAGATGACTGGTTCAATGGACTGTTTAAAAACTGGGGACTCTCGGGGTGGTGGGCTTCAGTAGTGAAAACTATTCTGTCACTGCTAGTCATTGTTTTGCTAACGGTGTTAGTGTTTGGAGTGCTAAGCAAAATACTGTCCAGAAGCATAGTTAAGCTAGTCTCAGCTACTTCAGATGTCAACCATATAGAGTTGGCAGACCGGAGTAACCCTCACCAGCCTGCAAATGGGGATTGGTGGGCCACTTCAGGTCAGTATGTCGTATAAGCTCGTTACCTTTCATTTGATTACATATATCAAAGTAGGGGCAGATGTGGTGGTGCATATTTCTGGGAGTTATTTGTTTCCCAGTGACGTGTTTTTCCCCTCTCCTACCTGTCCCTGAAACGTTATCCCATTGGTTGGTGTTATATGTCTCCCCGCCCCTCTCCCAAGGTTTGAAAGAGTCCGGGAAGGAGAAACCGGGTCTCTTCTCCCCCTGGAAGCTAGCCAGAATAAACATCCTCCGATACCCGGAGGGAGAAGCAGCACTTTTTGGTCTTTTCTTGGTCTCGAAGGATCTCCCTGACCCCTCCATTCGACAGAGCCAGCGTGGATTACTTCTGGGGGCTAAGGGAGGATTGCTTCAATCCTGGGTACGGCCCCACACTTACACACACTCATATTTCAATGGGACATGGCACTGAAGAATCCACTCCTTATCATCAAGTGGATTTTTACACATAACCAGCCCACTAAGACTATTACCACTCCGCAGGAAATCATGGCTGAACTCATTAAAAGAACTAGAGTCCATCTCCGCATTCTTGCAGCCTGTGAGTTCACATGCATCTTCCTCCCATTGGCAACTGGAAGTTTGGAGCCTTTGCTCCAAACCAATGAGAGCCTTCAGTTCACTCTCGATAGCTATTCAGGCCAAATTTCTATACGTCCACCTGGCCACAGACTTTTCAAAACTACATTTCATTTGGTCCCCAAATCATTACAGAGCAAAACACCGCTCCAGGCCCTGACGGTTTTCACCGATGGCTTGGGGAAATCCCACAAGTCAGTCATGACTTGGAAAGACCCCAGGACACAGAAATGGGAGTCTGATGTCCAAGTGGTCGAGGGATCACCACTGATTGCTGAATTAGCAGCCTTCATCAGAGCTTTTGAGAAATTCCAAGAGCCTTTCAATCTGGTGACTGATTCGGCTTATGTGGCTGGAATAGCTATGAGAGCAGAACATGCATTTCTAAAAGAGGTCCCTAACCCAAATTTATACAAATTGCTTTCTGAATTAGTATATCTTATCTCCCACAGAAAGCAACCTTACTATGTCATGCATGTGAGGGCACATTCTGACCTCCCAGGTGCCATTGCTGAAATTGTCCCACCAGTTCTTCCACCAGAACGTGCCTGCATTGATGAGAATGTTCCGACTACCCAGAGACCAGGCTAGAGCAATAGTTGTCACCTGTCCTAATTGTCAATCTTTCCAAATACCGGTCGTTAATTCCAGGGTTAACCCCCAAAGATTTAACAGCTGCCAGATATGGCAAACAGATGTCACTCACGTCCCGTCCTTTGGGGAGAGTCAAATACGTACACGTCTCCGTAGACACCTTCTCTGGTGCAGTGTTTGCCTCAGCCCATGCAAGAGAAAATGCCAAGCACACCATCCGACATTTTCTCCTTGCTTTTGCTACCCTGGGAGTCCCAGAACAAATTAAAACAGACAATGGACCTGCTTACACCTCTCACAAATTAAGAGACTTTTTCAATGAGTGGGGGGTGAAACACACCACGGGCATTCCTCATTCCCCTACAGGACAATCAATAGTAGAGAGGACCCACCAAAACCTGAAAAGAGTCCTTGATCACCAGCAGGGAGGAACAGAGATCATTCCTCCCATTGAGAGGCTCTGTAAGGCTCTATATGTCATGAACTCTCTAAATTGCTCGTCTACAGAGCCTGACCCCCCTGTAATACGGCACTTCTCTAATTCAACTCATGCCAAACTCATGCAGAAGCCGCCAGTGCTGATCAATGATCCTGAATCACAACGGACAACAGGACCTTTCCCGTTGATTACCTGGGGGAGAGGGTACACGTGTGTGTCCACACCATCAGGACCTAAATGGCTCCCAGGGAAAAATGTGAAACCTTATTTAGGGCCTACAAACCCTGCACCAGACTCAGAAATTTCAAAGTCTCCTGAGACCCACACAGGTCCAGAAAAACAGCAGTCCACTGCAGCCTGGAAATGGAGATGTCGTTGGAGTCCACCAAACCGACCTGCCACCAGACCAACAACCAGACAGAGGCCAAACCGTCCTGCTACCAGGGCCGCAACGAGACGACTGCCAACATCACGCCTGACACCGTGACAGTACACAAGTCTTCTTAACTCCCTCCCCCTTCCCCTTCTCGCCCTCGTTGCCTAGCTCAAATTGCCAGTTTACACCAAAATGCATCTCTGTGCTGCTGCTGGTCATGTGTCCCCAATACACAAAATAACCCTGCTTATAATTGTTTTTTTTTTAAAGAGGGGGGAGACGCGACAGGAATAAGAAAAGGAAAATAGCTCCCCCCGCTCCAAAAATCAGAGCTAATCTTTTATGTCCTGTTATAGAAAATGGAGAACAAAACCATCCTTGAGTTCCTGATGTTCCTGATTATCTGGATGCTCCTGAAAACATCAGCTGTGGAGGCCTGGCTAGTAGCACAGCCCCAGGAGAACGTGTGGATCACCCTCGCAAAGACTCTCAAACAAGACCACGTGTGCTTGTCCATGGGCAGTGCCACCAACCCTCTAGACCTTTTGCTCCTGGCCCATGGACACGGCTGCGAGAAAATTAACTGACTGTGCTGCTTTGACCTCTCCAGCCCCAGTGACAGCATCCACACCCGCATCCTAAGACTCCAACACATGCTCCAGGAACTCCAGACTGAAGAGAAGCCCCAGTGGCTTGAGGACCTTTTGGGGAGCTAAGGACCCAAAAGATAGGTTGCCTCCCTCCTGAAAAACATTTTTAAGTTTTCTTGAGTATTATTTTCCTATGTATGTTTCCATATGTCAAGGTATTAGCCAAATCTCTGGAAGATACCCTTTTATTAAGTAAAGAAGGGGAAGTTGTGGGGGTTGAGGAACCCGCTGGCTCGGCGATCCCTGGCTCTCTCCTGGAAGCAAGGAAGCTTTCACTCAGAGAGAGACAAACTATCACTCCGAGGGGTCTTGGAGTTAGTTATGTCAAACCCTTGTGCTCCATTGATGTTCCCCTCCGCCATCCCACCCTGATACATGCATCTCGGACTCCCCCCACCCCTCTCCTCCCCTATAAATATCCCGGGTTTTCCCATGTTCCACAGATTACCTCTTGCTGGCTCCCTTCACCAAAGTCGCACACACGAGCTTTGGCCCAGCTATTTCCAAGGCGACTTCACTAGAGAAATCGCGGAGCTCAGAGCTTTCCATTGCCAAGGCATATCAGAGGCAGTGTTACCATATCTGTGACATCATAGCAGTGTGAGCTCCAACGTGCTCCTCTCTGTGACACCACAGCAATGACAGGCCCAAATTTCCTCTTCTCCCTCACACCACAACAGCAGTGACAGCACCTATTGCTTCATCTCTTCCACCACAGAAATTATAGGACCAAAGTTCCACTCGCTGTGACCACAGTGCAGTCACACACCAAATTTCCTCCTTTCTCTGACTCCACGGCAGTGACAGCCCCACTCTTCCATTCCCTGTGACACCAGGGCAGTGACATGCTCAATTTCCTCCTCTCCGTGACTCCAGAGCAGGGAGAGCTCCAGTGT